>NC_056734.1:917523446-917548446 GCF_019279795.1 Protopterus annectens
ATGCACTATGAACACCAATAGAACCAGGACCCTCACCTTCAAAAAAGGAAGCCAATCTGATGGTCCCTGGCCATAAAAAAACTGTACAACAGAAGGAGGGAACTGATATGGAATAAGGTGAAGTTACAAGACTGGAAAAAAACCCTTATCAGCTTCAATTAAAAGTTGAGATCCCTCATCAAATAGTACACAGTTAGCTGTGAAAACAGAATTGGAACACATAATAAAAACAACCACAAGGCCTTATACAGTTATGTAAAGAATCTCCATGGCAATACCAAAATTTTCTTTGAGCTACTAGACAATGGTGCCTCCTAGACTGAGCCAACAAATATTGCCAATATACTGGCTGACATATTGAGTTCAGACTTTACCCCTCTCTTCCCCCCAAAGGACCAATCACAATACCAGTACACTGCCAGGCACCTAGTATTACTGCTGCACAGTTTAAAACACCACTATCCAAGGCCAAGAATACAGCTTCTATGGGACCTGACAATATCCCTGGCTGTGTTCTTCATGAACTACAGAGTGACCTGGCACCTCATCTGGGTGCCCTGTTTGAGCAAAGCCTCACCTCAGGCTTTGTCCCTACTGAATTGTGCACTGCTACAGTCACCCCTCTCCACAAATAAGGTGTAACTACAGACCCTGGGAAATAACCCCCAACTGTCTGACAAGTCTGTTATGCAAAGCTATGGAATGTATCATCATGCACCTAATAAACAGGGAAATGGGAATCTACAGACTCAGGATCCCACACAGTTTACTTTTGTGAAGGGTAGGTCATACTTGGTCAATCAACCTGGTCAGTTTCTTGGAGTCAGTCACCTGAGCTGTGGATGAAGGCAAGGTGGCACATACAGCCTACCTTGATCTGGCCAAAGCCTTTGATAACATTTCCCACTCAGGAATCATGCAAACACTCACTAGGCTAGGCATCAACCCCTATATCACTAGGTGGGTTGCAAACTGGGTCACAGATAGGACTCACAGTGTGGAAATAGCTGACTCCAAGTCAGACTGCTGAGCAGTAATAAGTGGAGTCCCACATGGTTCTGTCCTAGGTCCTCCCATGTTTGGTATCAACTTCTCTGAAGTCCATGCCAACATGAAGGGACTCTGGCTGACAAAGTTTGCAGACAGTTGCAAGTTAGGAGCTATTATTAACTACCCAAGTGATGTTGGCATCCTACTGAAAGGCTTCACTGAGACCAGTGACTGGTGTCAGAGCCATGGCCTTAAGTTAAATGTCAGAAAATGGGTTGTTATCCCCTTTGGGGAAAACTATGTTCCCATGAATTACCACATTGATGGTAGTCTCCTGAACAAAGAAGGTGTTATAAGAGATCTGGGTATACAGGTTGACAGCGATGTCTTCACCACCACATTGCCACTGTGGTCACAAAGTCATTCTATGTGGCACATCTTAGTACTAACGCATTAGCATCCAGGAAGGAAGAGTTCATTGTCTCCCTGAACTCTTCCTAACACAGTGACACAGTTTGTTTCAGCATACATATTCTGATGGATGTGAGTTAGGTAAAATGTATGTCCTCATTTTCTGACAAAAATCATATCATTACAGTGATTTTCCAGAGAAATTATAATAATCTGTAAAACAGACCAGAAATATGAGCAATAAACCTAGACATCCTTAAAAAAATCCACCCAGTTGACAGGTGTGCTCAGAACCCCTTTCTGCAATGAATCTGAACCAAGGCTGACAAAGTGGTGGGTGGAAGCCATGAAAATGGTGATGTATCTGAAGTACTGGCATAGATAAGCTAATGCAGTTGCTGTAGTAACACCCTCCTGTGTGCTCTAACATATATTTAGTGAAATTGCACAAGTAATTGAACTAGGAAATATGCTATGGGTAATTTCATATGTATTTGCAAATATATCAGGCACTACGGGGATGTAACAGCATTGACAAACAGACACCAGTGTGAAAGTGCATACCCACAACCAATATCACCACAGTTACAGTCACATACTGGTAAGTCAAGTGAACAGTAGAGTATATGGACTGTGTGAACAAATACATCATTGTTTGCCACTCACACACTAGCTCTACATATACAGTCCCAATTCTCAGAGTAGTCTGAATCATGACCTTGGTACAGGACATGTCTCAGTCTGGTCTTACAAAGACATACAGCCAATAAATCAGCAGAAAATGGAGCAGCATGCATAGTCAGAAAAAGAAGGAGCCATAACACTTACATCCACCCCCTCCATACACAGCCCAAATAACATGTACACAATCATGACAGTCTGTTAACAATGGCCAGACATACACAGGCCTCTCACATGTACAGTTCACCTCAGAATATACAGGCTCAGGACTCATATCTATGGCCTCTTCCCTGATATGTCTGTGGGTCTACTACATCACTGGGATGGTAGCAGGAATGAAGTCAAAAAATAATGATAATAAATATGTCTGTGCCTCATTGACATCTGGACAAAGCCTGACATCATTTGGGGAGAGAGGCACAAACACAGGGGTAAAATGGACATATTGCTGTCATACATTGAGACAGTTGCAGATATAAATGGGTTTGTTGTAACATCCTTTATGAGGAATATGATGTCAGTAATACCAATAGATGTGAGTATTTACTGACTGCATTCCCCAGAGTCCACAACTGATTTACTAAGGAAACCAACTGTCTGGGGAACAGACAAAACATAACAGGCAAACATGTGGCCAGTGTGTGGACAGCATGCCAGTGGAGAGATATGTCAGAGACATATCACTGTCAGTCAGGAAGTCACTCACTAAATGCTTGTTCTCACAAACCCTGTCAATATATCAATCCAGCATGTGTATAACAGCACTGATGACGTAGAATCTGTTCACAAATCTGGGGATATGTCCCCCATGTTGTTTGGCTTTCCCCACATGTGCTGTCCTTTGATGTATTGCCACCTACTGTATGTGAATCTGTAGCCCACCACCTCTGTAAAGTCCCTCACAAAGGAAAAGGGGCTAGGACCACGTTAAGGAATGTCCACTATGTCAGAATTAGCAGCAATGTCCAGGCCCACAGCACGATATTATGTGGGCATCTACATAGTGGTATGGCCTTAGCAATACCTGACATCTGCACATCTGTACAGAGGACAGACAGAAAGTAGATAGCCAACAGGTTATGCATTAGGATGAATATTTTGAAAAATACACGTCTGAAACTGAAAGGTATGCCATTACTACATGACATGTCCAAAAAACATAGTAGTCTACAGTTTATATCAAAATATCAGATCAATATCCAGTAGGAGATACATAAAAACATATAGCTCAAACACCAAGAACAAGATAGTCAGTACTCAGAGTCCCAGGTTTGTATGCAGGGGTGTGTGGTTCTAGTACTACAATCTCCAATCTACTTTTATTTGGAAATCACTGTTAAAAGTACTAACATAATGATACCATGTGTGTTAAACTATTTTTGTCAACCAGTGCACTATAGCTGGTGTAACATGCAAGTGTGACTCCATATAACCTGGGATACTTCCCATATACCCGTATAAAACAAATACAAAGAAAAATGATTGTGTTACTACCCATGTATACCCAGGTGTCCCATACAGTATAATTACACACCTTGCTATTGTAATGACAGCACATAGAAGCATGTCATGTACAGGAAATTAAATGCAGTTATTAAAGATGTCACCACCCTGCTATTTTATCAGACTGGAATGTGATCAATGGTTACCAGGGCTGAGCTATGTTTAACAGGTTTAAGCATTGCTTAAATGTACATGCTAAGCAGATTTGTGCACTGGTAAGCAAAGCCTACAAGGTGTAACTTGCCTATTCATTTAACCATATGTTAGCACTGCTTAATGTCACCCAAACCCACACAAACATGTTTAAAACTGCTCAAAACTACCTTAATCACTCTGTATCAAACAGTCCTTGTTCTGCCTAGCAACAAAATGAACAGCCCATACAAACATATGCTGCTGCTGATAGACCACCCATAACTGGGGCAGCATGCACAGTCAGATACAAAAGGACCCATGACACTCACATCTGCCCCCCCCCCCACACACACACACACAGTCCAATTAAATTAGTGAACAGCGCACTGCTACAAAATCATGATAGGTCATACATAATGACTAGACATACAACAAACTCTTAGCAGAACAACTAAAATGACTGAACATAGAAAAAGGGAAATACAACCAGCCAATAATTCACACATTTTTATTATACTCTGATGTTTTGGCCAAACCCTTCAAGGAGTAAAACATTACAAGAAATACTTGCCTTAATCACAAGAATCAATTAACCCTTAATTACATAATTAAATACACAACCTCCAATTACACTCCTCATTTAACCCCCTAAGGGAACATTATCACAATTAATATTAATACATTGAGTCTGCACTTTTATGAATGTTTCATCAAACTGAGGAACAGAACATTTCCAAAACAGTACCTTGGAACCCACTGATGAGATTTATTCAAATTTATGGCTATAGAGCTGTCATTTTTCTTATCAGTAATATGTCTCACATGTTCTAACAGCCAATTTTATAACATGTGTTACTCTCCCCCACATAAAATATGTTACAAGGGCATTCACTCCAGTGCAACTATTTTGTGTATGTACCTTTAACTCCTAGTGGATGTGGCCTGAGCCTTTAAAAATTAAATTATCATCTTACAATTCTAACAAATACTCATTGACAGAGGTCAAATATCAATACAATTGTGTTTGCCATCATGTATGCTTCAAGATAAAATATTTCTAAACCTTGTATGTAGCATGGTTTTGGAATTATTAATGCAAATATGCATAAGTAATATTTGACGCCTAGAGGAGCAGTAGGAGTTAACTGCAGATGCACCTGGAGGCATCACTCGGATGTAATGAGTTAAGAGCATCCTCTATACACCAACATCTTGACTGTACAGACTTCAACTTCTTTTCCAGCCTTTCCCCTCAGTAGGAATGACAGCACTAAATAATGATAGACCATTATAACTATCAACCTCCTGCTGTATGATATCTGGAGAAATCCTGACATAATTGGTGGACAGAGGCCCAAATACATGGCTATACTTGAAATATTGCTGTTATACACTGAAAAAGTTGCTGGTGTTACAGGGTTTGTTGTAAGATATATTTTCTGAGGGATATAAAGTCAGAAAAACAAATGGATGCTAGCATTTACAGATTGCAATCATCAGAGTATGCTACTGATTTGCCAAGAACAACACCTTTCTGGGGAATAGACAAAACATAATGGGCTAACCTGTGACTGTTATCTGGATAGTCCTACAGTTGAGAGCTATGCAGAGACAGAACTTTGTCAGACTGAAACCCATACAGAAGCAGCATGTGCAGACAAACCCTGTTAAAACAACAGTATTTTAAACATATAACAGCAATACTCACATTCTGCCTCTACATTTTGAACCTTTTCCACCATTTAGTTGGCTTGTCTCCACAAGTCTTGTTGTAAGAGGTAGTAGCGCACACAACTCCAGAATGTCTTCCTCATAAGTAAGGGAAAGGACCAATGCACATATGGAGTACTCAATTATAGGAGTGTGTTGCCATGACATTGGCTATTGGAAGAACTGCACAGCTGTTCTGCATGCAATTAGCAAGTGGGGAACACCAATAGGTGCACAGGCCATCCCCTGGTCATTAGCATCACCTACAAAAATCATGCTGCCACCTAGTCAAACCAGCTCTGTCCCTGTAGTGGACAGAGAGAGAGAGCGAGAAAACAAATAAAACATAAACCGGAAAAGAGAAGAAAAAAAAGGTAAGTGGAACATGTATGCATGTAATTGAATGTAGTACTTGGTCTGTAATAATGGAAATATAATTTGGAAGAATATATGTCCCAACAAGACTTGCTGTACTAATGTCCTGCTGAACAGCTGGTATGGCCATAGCATCTGGCCCTCTCTGCAGTGGGAGAGATCACAGCCATATCTCTCAACTGCACAGATCTTCAAAGAATGCCCAGATTTCCCCATCATAGTTTTTGTCTGCTCTTCCTGAAATCTGTACCTTTCTGGCAAATAGCTGAGGATTGAAGTCATCAAGTAATGACAAACACTTGAGTTAAAGACTCCACATTCTTAAGAATATTCTCGGTATTGTAAAATGTATCATTCTACAAACTTCCTAAGTTTGTAACAGGAATTTTTAAAGTCTGTCCCTATCTACCCCCCCCCCCCATCATTTTAGGCTTTGTCCAGATGTGATGCTCTCAGAGGTTGCGAGGTAAGATCACAGCTCAGGAGCCTGACTCACTCTGGGAAAGGACAGCACACATATGACAACCACTGGGGTGTCTGTCAAACAGTAGTGACTGTGCCATTGCTAGGCCAGTTAGTGGGATGTTGTCCATATCCATATGTTACCTGTGAATATGAGTATGATACATGTTTGTCTTGTAAACCTAAGAGACCTATACAGGGCATGTGCATAGTAAAGTACTGTTGCAGACATGTGTGGTGAACTGTATGTGATATATTGAATTAATAACATTCAACTGTACAGTGTTCTGCTGGACATTAAGCACATTTGTGACTGATATCTGTAGTCACATACACATACACCTGTGTTATGTCAGGCAAACCATTGGCAAGTGTGTGAGCAATGATAATGTAACATAATAGCCTACATATGAGTGTTGGACATTGTCCAGGTTATCACAGTGATGTCAAAGCCTACTGTGCAATCAACTTACTAATGTATGGTGCAGCTATATTAATACAGTATCAATAATGAGGTCCCTTTTGTCACCCATTTATGTGTGCCATTATCCAGATGTACTGTTATAAAAGGTTCAGAAATATGATTGAGCAGCAAGACTGTAAATACAGTGTGCCATGCTAACATAAAAAAGAAATGTATACCAGGTATACCCTGAGCACATGTATGTATGGGTATGTTCAGCTGGAAGGCTCAAAACTAATCATATGGGCTTCAAGCAGTCAGGTACATAGATTGGGCATGTTGCTCATGTGCATAATATCAGTGTCAGTGTATACAACAGACATAAATGTGTACAGCTACTGGTTGTATTGCCCTGACTCTGATATGGGTATTAGGGTAGGCATGATTATCGGGTAGTAGTCGGAGAAGTGTCCAACTGTGTTATAACCCTCTGGCCATGCCTACCACTAACAGCTATATCAACACCTATATACAGTGGATATTGCAAGTGTACACACCCCTGTTGGAATGCAAGGTTTGTGTGCTGTATGACAATGAGACCACAGAAAATCATTTCATAATGTTTCTCATCTTGAATGTTACCCCTAACCTGTACAATTCCATTGAAAAACAATCAAAGGTGTTTCTAGGAAGGTGAGCAACTATGGCCAAGTGAAGATGTGCCATGATGTTAGAGTCCACACTAAGATGAAGGAATGCTGTAACCATCTCAAGAGGTGCATACACAACATATCAGTTTAAGGGTGTGCACACTCATTCAACTTGCTTATTGTACTGAATATTATTTCCATATGTTTTCACAGACCAGATTGTTATGTTTTCAATTGAATTGTACAAGCTATAAGTCACATTAAAGGTGGGAATTGTTTTGAAATGAGTTATTGTGGTGTCGTGTTTCAATTGCAAAAATACCAGACATTGTAATGGGGTGTATACCCTGTATATCGACTGTAGCTATATGTACTCAGCAGAACCTGACCTGTATAACCAGCCTCCACCAAGGCTGAGTAATCCCCTTTGGTGGACAGCAGAAATACCCAAACCACATAATAGGTTGCTATATTGGCTATATAGGGACACATAGGTGCAGGGAACAATTTGAAAGCAAGTCCACCTCTATCTGAGCAAGCATGTAAGTTCACAGGTGATTTCCTGTAAGGCTGACTATGCCTACAAATCAGACATATCCACACCAACAAGGGCAATTGCAGCAGTGTCTCCACATATGTTGTCAGTCTCAGAAGAAACAACACAATTCAACCTGTACTGGTGGTAAAGAACACCTCGTACACACATGCCATTGATATAGGCAACCTGCATCAGACAGGTTAGGTGGGAACATCACCACCCTGTCCACCCCAGTTGTATTGGGGGATATGCACATCAGCCACACTCCTTCCCTCAGCAATGATGAACATGTACATATTGTCTATTGATGGCAACAATGGCAAATCTCCATGGGGCATAATAACATCACTGTCTGCCTCCTACATGAACTCAGGAATGTGCACACAGCTCCATCACATACCACAAACACAGACCTACCACCATCCACACACCATCCACATGGAAGATGGTCCCTGTCAACCCTCTACACAGAAATTAATGAAGAATAGAGGATTGTGCAATTAAATGTCCAACATTGGGGGGAATAAGATAGCTCAGGGCCAGGAATGCAATGCCAGCTGCTATAGCCATGATAGATTGGAGGGTTATGGTGTAGCTGGTATTATTTGGAAGTAATATCTGCTGTTGATGTGCAATTTGACAAACGTATGAGGTCCTGTGACCTTTTTCCTATTTATGTCTTCTAAGTAGCATGCAGAGGGCTCACCTATCAGCAGTCTCTGTTAGGGAAACTGACATCATCACCCAATATGTGATCAAACATTATTCCCTGTTATTTGGACAGAGAGCAGAAGATGTGCAGGAGTTAACCGCCCTGTGGAACAATCTGGTCCACAGGGTAAATGATGCCAGCCTGCAGAGCAGACCTTATGACCAGGTGCAGCATCTGGCAGCAACCACATTCACCATGCCAGTCAATGATGTACTGCTGTAGTGAGGGACCAGCTAGCGACAGTTGAGAGCCCAGGCATCCAGTTCCCACTGACACCCACCGAGGAGCTCCTCACCAACCTTGGGGCACCCACCCAATGCACAAGCCATGAAGCTGAGGAAACATTGTGGAAGTGGGTTGCACACACACACTGGATGAGGAGTGTGCAGGTAAGGGCCCAGTGGGGATTAGTACACTAATGTATCAAACATACATATATCTGTATCGTATCTACATCCATGTGTCAGGTCCAACTGCAGTTGTGGATGGGGTTCACATCTATGGTGAGGACGGAACATTATGTATTATTGGGGTTAGAACTGTAAATGTGCAGACATGCTACATCCATCCTGTACCAAGGCCACATGTGAGTTTGCTAACAATAACTACATCTCACAACTACCTTGGACCCTCTGGTCTGCATATGGAACAGCAGACTGATGCTGGTGAGTATGACATTGTTCTGTTGTTGCCTGGCAATACCCCAGGCATGAGAAGGGCATGCAATTTACCATGCACACAACTATCATTAATAGTTATATTGCCTTATGTAATAGCTATACTGCTTTATGTGCATGTTCACTTGTGGTGTGGTTAACTGCATTGCATCACAGTGGTCACCACTGGGGCCTATTTGCCATGAATTCAACATTCCTGTAACATATCTCACAACTTTTCCATGCCAAGACATCTGGACAGAGGCCAGCAAAATGGGCTGGACACATGGCCTAAGGTAGGGACATGTGTGACACATTAGTGGTATACAGTGGATATAAATTGTGTACCCACCCCTATTAAGATGCAAGGTGTTCCTGTTACATACAAATTAGGACCACAATATGTCAGTCCACACCTCTTCCAGCCTTTAATGTGACCCATAACATGAACAGTTCACTTGTAACACTAAGCATCCAGATTCATGTATGCAACCTACAAGGCTGTCCACCTGTGAGGGTGGCAGACAACTTATCAGCATAATGTTTCAGTCATGTATAATACCTCATGCTGCCATATGTGTCAGTACACTCACTGTGGCCTATTTGGCTACAATATCACATACATGGGCATTGTTAAAACACAAAGACCACTTCTGACCACATTTAGTTTGCAAACATCGGGATATTCCAGACACATCTGTACAGAGGATGGTACAATGGTTTAACTTTTTGCATGTGAGGCAGATGCTGTTACCACACTATATAAAGTAATGGCAGCGGGAGGTGATCACCAGCCGTGTATGGTACACACATCAAAATGGTATAAGCCACACAAGATATGATCCTCACACACATACAGTTGCCAGCACTGGGATTAGAACTCCTGCCTATCGAGGTATTTCTACTATAGTGCTGAGCAGTTATCAGATGCACCACAGAGCTTATACACTTACACCTACTCCAAAGGTACTTCTAAGGTGAATGACATCAACAAGACTACTAAACTGGAGTGAGGGAAAGTATGAATAGTACACACACACACACACACACACACACACACACACACACACACACACACACACACACACACACACACACACACACACACACACTACTGGGATTAGAACTACTACCTATCTAGGTATGTTTACTATAGAGTTATGCAGTTACCACACATGCTACAGAGCTTACTGAACTTGCACAGCTGAGGTAAAGTATTACAGGTGGCAGAATGTCTGCCTTCAGTTCCACCCTCACATCGTGCTAGTTCTTACTATAATGTTAAGCAGTTGCCACACACGCTACAGACCTTATTGATCTTTCACATGGCCAAAACTGCTAATAACTTCACAGCTGAGGTAAAGTATTACAGGTGGCATAAAGTCTGCCTTCAGTTCCACCCTTACATTATGTTAGTTATTTCTGTCTTGCACCTCAAATAGCATTGTGGCTTGGCACTTCACCAGGTTATTGTATCAAAAAGTGTGGCACACCTGGGAGCCATCAGCAGTACACATTCATCACAGGAGTAGCCCCAGTACATACTACTTATGTCCACCCCTCCTAGCATGATTGAAAGGCAGTTTTCTGTACTTTCACCCATCAACCTGTTGCACTTGTCCATTCTAAGGCACTGTTGCAACTGCCTCATGTACACAGACATCCCGGCCCTCTAAACTCCAAATACTCAGACCTGTGAGAGTTACCCTTATATCACCTAATGGGGCCATATGCACTCTCCTACAAAGAATGGACTAGCATGTCAAGATAATAAGATCAACACCTGCACCACACCATGTGGAGCACATAGCTCACTATAACACCAACTTTGACAGCCACATCCATCTTCACAGAGGCACTCAATGGACATTTACCCAAACAGCACAAATTAGGAAGACAGACACCCACTCAGACACCATGACATGGCACATCCCAAGGGACACATATTTAACCTACACAGTGTGTCCCTCAACCTAAGTTCCTAAGGTTAAACACCTTGCACAATACAGTGATCACGGGTAACTCAGTACTGAGGCACACACATATCCCACTCATTAAGTTGAATATGGAGCAGGTAACAGCCAAATATCTATCACATGCCAGCATCCAATGCATGACACAGCCAGGTATGGCACTCCACAACAACTATGAGTATCACTCTGTATCCATGTTGCTGTGAATGACATGGGACACACCTCCCTGTACTACATGACAAGAGACATGGTTGAACTCTCTGATTATGTGGTCCAGGCAGGTGTGACAGTAGCCCTGAGCAGTGTACCACTGTCACCTAGAATGATGCTGCGGTACTATCAACAGATGATTGACTGCAACATTGGTCTACATGTTTTGTGTCATTCTCAGGGGATCCAGTGCCTCTCTGCTTGGGATAACATGATTAGCAGAACCCAATGATTTGCCATGGATGTCCTACATCTGTCAGTGCTGGGTTTCCAGGTAATGGCTAAGAGTCTTGCCACCCCTATGATGCTTTCTTAGGCAGTGTTCCTAATATAATTACCACCATAACAGCTAGACATGTATGCACTATGAGGGTCATGCTGCTCAGTGGTAGACATCTAACTGTCAGGATGCAGTCACTCAAAGCACTCGTAGTGGAGGACATTAACATGTCTGCTGTAATGGAGAGGTGGTTCACAGCAGCAGACAACAGCCCTGCAGTATCAGGATATAACACATTCCACAGCTGTCAGCCCCCAAACCTGGACCACACCACACCTCCACAGGTGTTGTTGTCTCCATATTCATTATGGATAGGAACACCTCTAGACTAATATCCCAGCATAATGCATTGGAAATACTTCTGGTACAACTGCCTTGGAGTAATAGTGCAATCCAGACCATAGCCTGCTATGGGTCCACATCTATGTCTCTAGACTGTCAATGCACATTCCTCAACACCCTGCCATCTATGATGGTCCACTGCAACACTGACATAGAATGAGACTTAAACTACCCCGCCATCACCTGGGGAACATACCCAAGCACCAGTACAGTGGCCCAACACTTACTGGGATTCATCATTTCCAGTGCCCTGGACCAGCTCATACTGACTCCCAGTAGAGGATGCAACAACCTTGACCTGTGTTGACTACTTAAATATGGGACTGTTGCTCATCCACAGTTGTCAATCCCTGCATGGTGAGATCCACACAGGCTGTAATCAACATGGAACTCAACATGTCAGGCACACCCCCACAAAAGTAACCACCTTGCATAACCTCTCCAAAGCTGACTTTGCAGCCATAAAAACAGGGGTGGATGACTTTATTGCACCCATGGCAATGATAAATAGCTGCACGACTGTTTAATCATATGCATATGCACTGTACAAACAGATACATGAATGCATGGTACTAGCCAGAGCCAACAGAACCCAGACACTACCCTCCAAACACTGGGAGACAATGTGATGGTCACCTGCCATTACTAAAGTGTACAACAGAAGGAGGGCACCGTTGCAGTGAAAGGTGGTGTCCCATGACTGTTGAACCCCCTTATTAGCCTCAAACACAACTTGGGATCCCTCACAGTATCCCCTACAGGCATCTATGAAGGCAGACATGCAGCAGACACTGACAACAATCACAACAGCCTTTGATAGTTGCATCAACAACCTCTACAGCATTAAACACAAGTGGTGTGAGTTACTGCACAATGCTAATACCTATCCTGAGACAATAGATATTGGCCAGAGTCTTGGCAACACATTCAGTGCCAGCTTTACCCCTCTTTCCCTCCAAAAGTGAAGTGCTGAGTGAATGTGTTGTAACATGCTGTGTCCTGTTTCTGTTCTAGGCGTCTGTGTGTCACCAGGATGTGGCCCTGCAGCAAGACCAAGGAGTATGGCAGTGTGATAACACATCCACCATGTCTTAGGCAGGGTACAGCTGTATCTGCACAGATTTCCCAGGTGTGTAACACAGTGACTGCATATGCCTCATAGATTATAGAGCTGAGGGTTGCACATAGGTATATGTTTATTTACAACATCTGTTGTAGAGTGGAGAATGGTATGTCTTGTAGTTTGGACACACCTCTTTTTGCTACATGGCAAAAGGGCCACTGTACATATTGATTGGGCTACTGAGGGGATGGTACAGGGTGACCATGTCATTTAACTTGCTGGATAACACACACTTAGTCAGGAGATGTAACACATCAAAGTACTTTCTGATGTCAGTGGCACTGTTGTGGTTAACAGGCAGCTGACTGTCAAGCTGTACTCCCCATTCTGTTATAACAGTGTCACTTTTCAGTAGACTACCACCAGTGTATTACTTCATGTGAGCCATGGTGTTCCCAAAGGTAATGGCGGAACATCTCTTGGCATTGAGGTAATGTCCGGGCTTCTGACAACAGTCATAGGTGTCAAGTGGCCTTTGTGCATGATGTCAGCATCACATGGATTGTGAATGCTACCACCCACCTTACTGTTATATGCAAACATTTTCAGCCAGAGTGCCTTTGTGTTCTCCTGCACCTCAGAAAGGTAGATCCCAAACATGAGAGGAAATGGGTTCTTGTCCTCTGTGACACCAGTCACGTCTGGTCATCAGTATGACATGGAGTCCACTGCAATCACAATGTGGGTACTATCTGTGAGACAATTTGCAGGAGAACTACTGATATAATGGTTGATGCCTAGCCAAGGGTGTTTGTGTCTGATTCCTGGGTAGAGAGTGGTCTCTGAGTATTAGAAGGGTTGCCTATACTGTTAACTATTCCATACTGTCACATAGTCATTGCACATGGCACTACACATTTAGGGCTGTGGATTGTCTACACCAACCTCTATGGTGTTTGACAACTGTTGGTCTTGTAATGTGGACATTGGGACATATACTAGGTCATCAATATAATAATTTAGCAAAACCCACCACCCAATGGATCCTGTTATTGCACAATCACACCAACATCCACACAGGATACTGATGACAGACAATGACACACACACACACTTGCTACTACTGAGTTTCGAATCCCTACTTATCTATGTATTGCTATTGCAGTATTACACATTTATCGCACACCCCACGGAGCTTATAGGATGGATGTTGTTCCACGCTATTTCTAAGGTGTGGAACATCACCAGCCCTTGTACATTCTGGCATTGGGTGATGCAGTGGGTGAGAGATTTCATAAAATACTTTACCCTACACACACATTTACATTTGCCAGGGGTCAGGTTCAAACCTCTATCTACCTATGTTTTCAGACCTTTATGTTATGCCAACAAGTACTTCTAAGATGAATGATATCTGCAGGACTGCTAAGGTAGGGCACTGAGAAGTGCACGGGTGTAAATCTTTAAGGTATGAACACACACACACACACACACACACACACACACACACATATATATATATATATATATATATACACACACACACACACACACACACACACACACACACACACACACACACACACACACACACACACACACACACACACACACACACACACACACACACAATTGCCAGGAATGAGATTCAAGCCCATACCTATGTAATTATGGCTAATATGTAGCCCACACACCACAGAACTTATAGGTGGAATGCTGTCCAAACATACCTCTAAGGTGAGTGACATCAGCAGCTGTTGTAAAGTATTACACTTTGACATGTACTGGCTGTGTATGGACAGAAAATACTTCAACCTACAGATACACACACACACACACTCACACAAACAAACACAGTTTTACAATTGCCAGTACTGAGATTAGAATTCCCACCTAAGTAATGCTTTGTACTACAGCATCACACACTTATCACAAGCACCACAAAATGTATATGTTAAAGAGCTGTCCAAAGATATATTTGAAGGTGAGTAATATCAGTAGCAGTGCTAATGGAGGGGTAAGGGAAGTGTAGTGAGTGTGAATGGCCTCAAAATGATGTTTCTACAAAGACACACACACTCTCTCACACAGCCACACACATTTTCACATTTGCCATGACTGGGATTACAACTCCTACCTAACTAGTTTGCTATAGTACAGTATTACACAGTTATGGCAAGTACCAAAGAGCTTATATGTTGGAGAGCTGTCCAAAGGTATCTTTGAAGGTGAGTGACATCAGTAGCAGTGCTAAAGAATGGGTAAGGGAATTGTAGTGACGGTGAATGGCCTCAAACTCATTCATCTAGAAACACTCACACACACACACACACACACACACACACACACACACACACACACACACACACACACACACACACACACACACACATACACACACACAACTTTACATTTGACAGGACTGAGATTACAAGTGCTACATGGATACTTATTTGTACTATAGTGTTACACAGTTATCACAAACACCACTGAGACTATAGGGTTGAAGGCTAACAAATGGAATTTCTACAGTAAATGACATCAGCCCATCACGTGATTATAGGCCAATGGGATGTGTACTGGGTGGGAAAAGCCTTATAATGTATTCTATCTGTTGCTGTCTGTCTCTCTCTTCCCCATGTCTCTCTGTGTGTATGTTTGACATATTATATTATGTTGGCCTTAGATATGTGTGAATATTCCTATCCAATGTGTGTATGTGTGAAGAATCAATGGTGTACAATTTGGTGTGCGTGCACAGACATCTGAAAATAATAGATATCTATAGTCCACTGTGTTGACAGACACGGGCTTCATTTCTCTAAGTGTAGGAGCATGCCCAGTATGACCTTCTATATTGAGTGTACACATCTATTCCAGGGAGAGTTGGACTCCATTTCAGGGTTTTGTATGCTACAGCTACACCTAGCAATCTGTTTCTACAGGATATCTCTAGATAAGTTGCTAATAATGGAGACACAATGGGCTGTCTCAGGTTTCAACTTTCTGTTACCTAAGAAGCTCAGTTGTGAGTGTTCTGCCATTTTACACTGAGCTAATCGAAGGAAGGACACTCAGCAAACTCTGAGCTATAATATATAACATTAAGTATCCTGTTTTTTGTTTATTTTGTTCTTTATTTCTTTGTTATTTATAGCACTTTGTGTACTGTGTATTTTTCTAGCTAGTTTCACTGTGTGTGAGGTATTAACTGGAAATTGTCCACTCTTATTAAGCATCTGTTGGGTTGTTTGTTTATGATAACTTGTTGCAGTTAAACTCTTTTTTCTAGTGGCTCCTTTAGCTGTTTAAAACTTTCATTTAAATGCTCACTGCTGCTTTTCAGCTGTGAGTAACATTTCTGCAGTTTGTTTCCTACCCTCCCTCCCTGTTGGTATAGTGTTTTTATAGTTGGTGGCTTTGCAGTTGCCCGCCCCTAGTGTAAATTTGATCTGGGACCCTCCTCCCAGTCTAGTGTCATTACCTCATTCTACCCAGTACAGGGAGAGCATTTGAGAAGGCCAATAAGCTTAGTTTCTGCTACTCCTTTCTCTCTTTCCTTTCTCTCTTTCCACAAAAAAAAAAATATATATCTGCTTTTACTGTATTTGTGTTTTTTCCTACTTTATTTTGCTTTTGCGTCATCTTAAAAGTACTCAATTGTATTTATTACTGCTTGGTGTAACTCATTCTAAGCCTTTTAGTTTAAGCATCTGGGCTTCAGACCAGTTTTACATTAAGAAGGTTTGTGGTCTGCACTGTAGTGGCAGAACAGGTAGCTTACATCCTTCTAAGTTGGGAACTGCTGATTGAGGGCTCAGTGTCTGTTATTCTAAAAGTGTATTAATTCTGGTTTAAGCACTTGGGCTTGAGGCCAGTTATTTTACATTAAGAGGGTTCGTGTTCTGCACTCTTGTGGGAGGAGAGGCTGAACTCTGTCCTTCTGAGCTGGGAATTTCTGGTTAAAGGCTTATAGTGCCTGCATATTTGAACTGCTTCTTACTGAAATTGGTACACCTTGTTTGCTGTAGCATACACTAGATCCAGGCCTGCTGAATCTAGCTTTGTTTGTATAACTTGAGCACTAATCCAGGCATTCTTTAAAGTATTCAGTTGCATTTATTACTGCTTGGTAGTAACTTGATTAAAGTGTAGCTATAATTTTTAAGTCTTTTAGATTAAGCACTTGGGCTTCAGACCAGTTGTTTTACATTAGGAAGGTTTGTGGCCTGCACTGTGGTGGCAGAACAGGTAGCTTACATCCTTCTAAGTTGGGAAATGCTGATTGAGGGCTCAGTGTCTGTTATTCTAAAAGTGTATTAGTTCTGGTTTAAGCACTTGGGCTTCAGGCCAGTTATTTTACATTAAGAAGGATCGCGGTCTGCACTCTTGTGGGAGGAGAGGCTGGACTCTGCCCTTCTGAGCTGGGAATTTCTGGTTAAAGGCTTATAGTGCCTGCATATTCTAACTGTTTCTTACTGAAATTGATACATCTTGTTTGCTGTAGCATAGACTAGATCCAGGCCTGCTGAATCTAGCCTTGTTTGTATGCTTGTTGTTTGTTTATTTCCCTGAAATGCTAATTCCACCTAAAACGCGGCCTTTTAGCACTTCTGTGGATCCCTAGTGATATCTGCATTGCTTACTGTACTTATTTCCTTGTTTCACTTGAAAGAAAGTTACTGTTTGTCGTTTTTGCATTTAAGTTACCTGTAACACATTGCATTTAAGTTACCTGGCACTTGCTCACTAAAACAATTATATAAGTCAGCTCTAAAAAATTAAAAGCACTACACCCTCACAAACTCCCCTTGAGTACCTTGTTCCCCATTGGCCCTTTTTTTCAATTATAAAGGAATTCCCAATACTAATCTAGCATGTCCAAAGGTCAGTTGTCAATCTCCTCTCCGGTCCAGCTGGTGAATCTGGGAATCTTGAGGCAATGTTACAACTGCCTCATGTACACAGACAACCCTCTCCTCCTCCCAACAAATTCCAACACATGTGAGAGATGCAACCATATAGACAAACTGGAGGCTAAGCTCTCCAACTCAGTACTGGTGTAACCAGTCAGGAGGAGAAGGAAACCACTCTCACTACAATTCCAGTCTCACATAGACCTACCACGACAACACACCAAACAAATAAACACACAAAAACCTACTCGGAGGCTCTAAATAAAAATCTGCCTAAGCAGCAGAGACCTCCAAAGCAGACACCCAAGCAACCGCTACCCCAAAACAAAACATGTGCAACACATAGCTCACAAATCCAGTGTGCCGTGCAGTCACAGCCCTTAAGGCTAAACAACACACCTGATACACTTGTAATAGGTGACTCTATCGTCAGGCACACTGAAGTCCCGTTCACCAGGCTGAACAGGGAGAAGGTCACGGTGAGCTGCCTGTCGGGCGCTAGGATCCGCCACATAACACAAGCACTCAGGTCACTCCAAGGCAAGTACAAATATGACTCAGTCATTGTCCATGCTGGTGTGAATGACCTGAGACGTAACTCCCTGGACTACATGAAAAGAGACATAGAGGAGCTCTCTGAGCATGTAGCCCAGGCCGGTATGACCCTGACCTTGAGTAGCATCTTACCCTCACCAAGAATGATGCCACAATATGAAGACAAGATGATCAATTTCAACAATTGGCTTAAGTATTGGTGTCATTCAAAGGGGAGCCAATGCCTGTCAGCCTGGGATGACATGCTCGACAAGCTATGATGCTTCGCTAGGAACGGCTTGCACCTGTCACCCCTGGGCTTTTGGATATTGGCAAAGGCTCTTGCTACCCCCATAGTGCCATTTTTATGCAAGGGTCAAAAGACAAACCCACCTCCATAGGTATCACAAGAGATAAGAAACTAAGAGTAATGCTACTCAACGCCAGAAGTCTAAACCTCAAGATGCACGCACTCGAAACTCTCCTTAGCATGGAGAACATCGATATCTGTGCAGTAACAGAAACCTGGTTTCAAGGCTCCCGAGAGCACCCCAGCACTACCAGGTTATACCTCATACCATGCTTTTCGGCCCCAAAACTTGGACCGAACCACAAAAGGAGGGGGAGTATCAATATTCGTCAAAGATACCCACACCTCCAGGTTGGTGGCACAGCACAAAGCATCAGAGACTATCCATGTGCAACTAACAGTGGGTAAAACTGCCTTCCAGTTTATAACCTGCTACAGGCCACCCTCCCAAGCACACGAACCCCATTCGGCCTTCCTGAGAATACTGGAAAATATGAAGGTCTCTCCAAACACCATTATATTGGGCGACTTCAACTACCCAAACATAAACTGGGAGCATTACTCTAGCTCCAACACCCTAGCCCAAAGTTTCCTAGAATTTATAAACTCAAATGCTATGGAACAACTTGTTACCACTCCCACAAGAGGGGAAAACATACTGGACCTGATCATCACCAACATGGGGACACTATGCTCCTGACCAGAACTGTATCCCTCACTGGTAAGATCAGACCATAAACTAATCTCACTGGATATTCACATCCTGACCCCACCCCCTGCCCAGAAAACCACAGTGAAAAACTTCTCTAAAGCAAATTTCACACGCCTCAAAACCGAGGCGGAATCCTTCAAAGCCCCTGGGCCTGTGGAAAATATGGCCCAGACCGCAGAATCCTTTATAAACGCATTCTATGAACACCTTCAGGAATGCATGGATCATGCAATCCCAAATAAAACCAAGACCCAATCCTCCAAAGGCAGACGTCCTGTCTGGTGGACCCCAGCCATAAACAAACTATACAATAGAAGGAGGAAGCTACTACATGATAGAGCAAAATCCCAAAAAGGGAAGGCATCTCTGATCAGTATTAGCAAAAAACTACGGGCACTCATAAAATCGTCTAAGACCAGCTTCGAGAGAAAAATTACACAGGACACTAAGGATAATCACAAGTCTTTCTTTAGTTATGTTAGGAACCTGGGTGGGAATTCCCAGATATGCTCAGAATTAGTCCAAAATGACAAAAAAATACACTGAGCCCACAGACATTGCCAACATCCTAGCTGACAGGTTCAGTGCAAATTTCTCCCCCCCCCACCAAAAGGGCAAATATCTATCCCAACAGAGTGCTGCCCCCCCTGACATCTCAGATGCTCAGGTAAGAGCCGCCCTCTCCAAAGCAAAAAACACAGCATCAATGGGACCAGATGATGTCCCGGGCTGCATCCTACATGAACTCCAAGAAGAGCTAAACCCAAACATAAAACTACTGTTCACTCTTAGCCTTACTACAGGATATGTACCCAAAGAGTGGCGTACAGCAACAGTGGTCCCTCTCCACAAAGATGGTGCCTCAACGGATCCTGGAAACTATCGCCTCATAAGCCTGACTAGCTTGGTCTGCAAAGCTATGGAAAGGATCATCATGGACCTCATAAATAAAGATATTGGGGACCTACAGACACTGGATCCTACCCAGTTTGGCTTTGTTAAGGGCAGATCCTGCCTCTTAAACCTGGTCGATTTCTTTCAAACAGTCACCAAGGCCATTAACGAGGGGAAGGTGGACCACACAGCCTACCTGGACCTCGCAAAAGCCTTCGATACAATACCCCACTTGGGCATTATAGATAAGCTCACCAGCTTAAATATAAACCCCTATGTCACTAGATGGGTTGCAAACTGGCTCAAGGACAGAACCCAAATGGTTAGAATTGCTGGAGCCATGTCAGACTCCAAACCAGTTACAAGTGGTGTCCCACAAGGCTCAGTCCTGGGACCTCTCTTGTTCAGTATATATTTATCGGCAGTACAGGCCAACACGGAAGGACTGTGGCTGACCAAGTTCGCAGATGACTGCAAACTGGGTGCCATAATCAACTCTCCAGCCGACACAAGCATCCTCCAAAAGGACCTCATAGAAACAGACAACTGGTGCCAGAGCCATGGCCTCAAGCTAAACGCCAAAAAGTGTATAGTCATCCCCTTTGGCAAAAACAAAGTGCCCACAAATTACCACATAGGTGGTAATCCATTAAGTACAGAAGAAGTCATTAGGGACCTGGGGACCCAAGTTGATAGCAATCTCTCATTTGACAACCACGTGGCCAAAGTGGTTAGAAAAACATTTTATATAGCCCACCTAATCATGAAGGGATTCACATCTAGATCAGGGGAGGTCATCGTGCCTCTTTACTCATCCCTCATCAGGCCCATAATTGAGTACAATACCCCTTTTGGGATGTACCGTACCAGACACCTGCAGCAACTGGAAAGACCCCAAAAGTACCTCGCCAAGAGGTTCAAAGGGCTCAAACAGATGTCATATGCTGCCCGGTTAAAGAAACTCCAGCTCTACTCAGTGGCATACCACCTGCTCAGAGGCGATCTGTGCCTGACGTATAAAGCCATGTCCAACCCAGAATTAATGGACATGCTGCACCTCAGAAAATCCAAATCCCATCAAGCTACGCTCGAGACTTGAACCTCAGCACTGAAATAAATAGGACATGCTGGAGGGACAGATTCATAACCCAGAGACTCCCTTCACTCTGGAATAAAATCCCAGTCCAGGTTAGGCAGAGTCCCACATTGACTCTCTTCAAGAGGAATCTTGATGAGTAGATGGGAGATCGTAGGTTTACCCTGGCTATCACTTCTGTGTCACTGTTAGACAGAGGCACAGTATAGTAACCTCAAAAAAAGGCATAGCAAAATTAATTTAAAATGGGTGGCGAAAGCCAAACACACTCTGGCTAGGCTTATTAATGCCCTAGGGCAGATAGCCTAGTATGAACCTATGAACCTATGAACCTATGAACCTATAACATATGGGGAATACTGTAACTATTGCTGGCTGTGCTGCTTGTGTAACATGACAGGTTATAGCATAGATTTTCTGACATATGTACTGTTTTACACTGTGATGTATCATATCATCAACTACTGACAGATATCATTCTTTGCTCACAGTTATTGATGAGGGAAATACAAGCTGAATGAAGCTGAGACCAATATTCTGAGGCATATAGACTACACATTCTGGCACATTCCTGCCATTGTGGCTGAGTAGCTACAGACAATAGACTGCTGGTTCTGTGTAAATGGTCAAGCACCTTGGTAGTATGCTGGCTGGGGATCCCCTTCTTGTGCTTTTCTCAACTTAACAGAATGGCCATATCCTGCTGGAGCCATAATTCTCAGCTGTAAAGATAGACCCAGATTATCCAGAGGCAGGACTCATATATCGGGTCTGTTTACCTTCACATTGTGGATTACAAGCAGTTTTGTGGCTATTCATTCATGGGTTTACCATCAGGGGGTAGTATGGGCAGACATTAGAGTTTCAGACTTCACACACTCCATGACATTCATGCTTCTACACCCCCCCCATTATTGTCTCCTCTTCCTAACATTTTGAAAGCAATATCTCTGAGGTATCCCTATAGTTGGACCTTTATCCCAGTAGCATTTATGGCCTGCTCCACAGTTCTTACAGTAGGACATGGGGAGACATGTTACTGGTATTTGTCAGCATGGCCTTGCATTGGTTTTCTGTTTACTGTGTTAGGTTGTTAGTTAGGACCCCCTTATATTCTGTACATTGGCACTATGGGTGAGGCATGGGTCTTTGCCAGAGGACTGTAGGCTATTTGAGAGTGTTGCAGGCCATCTGTAGCAGGCCAGTGCAGTCAGTCACTCATATGTTCCCAGGCTGCAAGCCAGTGGATTACCCTGAGGTGACAGTGGTAAGTGGTTGAGGTGTTCCTGTCAATCCTTCCTGTTCATACTGATCCACGAGTCTTGATGTGGTCAGGTTGCTGCTTACAGCTAGAGACACACCTGCATGGGACACCTATTCATCATGCAGCATCATGTATGTATTTCCATACAGAGATGGGTTCATGCTGTACTCATTCCCTACAGCAAGGATATGACCTGTGATAAACCTGTGGCTGAAGGTGGGATGAGCTGGGTGCATGTGTAATATGGAAGATATTGGCACCTGTCTCACAGATATAGTTGGGACATTCCCCTTATGTTGGCTTGTGTGTAATAGTAATAGTAATAGTAATAATAATAGTAATAGTAATAGTAATAGTAATAGTAATAGTAATAGTAATAGTAAGGAATCTGGACAAAGCCATAAGGGACAATTGTCCCTACAAACCCAGAAAGTTTATAGAATAACAGGTTTAGCATTAAAATGGATATTCTGAAGGGTATGAATTAAAACACAACAAATATTTTTTTTTTTCACATATGCAATAAAGTTTAAGCGTAGCTGCGCAGGTGTGCCCATTGCTTAGCTATGCTTAGCCCAGCTGAAATGGCAGGATAACCTGGATTTTGTAACCCAGAGGCTCCCTTCACTCTGAAATAAAATCCCAGTCCAGGTTAGGCAGAGTCCCTCATTGACTCTCTTCAAGAGGAATCTTGATGAGTGGATGGGAGATCGTAGGTTTACTCCAGGTATCACTTCTGTGTCACTGTTAGACAGAGGCACAGTATACTAACCTCGAAAAAGGGCATAGCAAAATTAATTTAAAATGGGTGGCAAAAGCCAAACACACTCTGGCTAGGCTTATAAATGCCCTAGGGCAGATAGCCTAGTATGAACCTATGAACCTATGAACCTATAAGTTAAAAAGCAATAGACATCCAGCACATGCTCAAGGGCAATAATGTAGTAGTTAGAGCATATACCTTGTATATAATCATTCACAGTTTGAACTTCACCAAAGCCATTTCCATTTTATATGTGTAAACATTACAATTTTAATTTATTTGTATATTTATGTAGGAAGTAACTTATATTTCTCAACCAGAGTAGTGTATTCGGCCCAAATGTGAGGTGTCAGTGTAATAAAGTAGTGAAACCCCAATATAAACAGAAATGCCCCATATAGTATAGTCACCCAAGAATAAATGTAATTACAGCCCATTGGGGGATGTCAGGGAAGGTAAATAATCTATATTATGTAATGAATGATGAATCAATCGCATACAGGTGGTAGTCTAATAAAATAAAACATAAGCAATGCTAAGCATTGCACAGCTATGCTGACTGGGTGTAAGCAATGTGTACATATGAATACTAAGCAATGATTAGCCCAGCTAAGTGGATTTGCCCATTGGTAAGCAGTGCTGAACCTGCCCCTTTAAGCACTGCCAACCTTAGCTAAGCAGGTTTGACAGTAGCTTAGCTTAGCTCAGCATATTCAAAACCATCCAATCATGATAAAGGGCAGGGAATTGGCCATATTTAAACGCCACAGGCAGGAATACAGCTCATAACTGGTTGTAGCTCTCTACTGAAGACAGTATGGCAGGTGTTGGAAAGGGCATGCGCTTTCAGTGCAGCGCTGGGGGATACAGGAGTCCAAGGTCATGGTAGGACTCCTGGTATAAAACCATGATGTGAGGCTGCTGCAGGACCAGTACCAGGGCTCCCAGTATGAAGCGGAAGCCTGGGAACATCTCACCCATGATCTCACCAGTGCCATTGGTATCCCTTGGACTGGTGAGCAGGTCTGGCACCACTATGCCAACTTGAAATGGAGGAAGAGGGAGCTCTTGGAACAGTGAGTCCAAGAAGCAAGACAGAGGGTGATGTCCCAGCAGTGTGTAAGTATTCATAGCAATAACTATTTGCCAAAGTCCAGACTGTGTATATGATGGATAGGTATGCCTAAATGTTTCTCTGTTTTCATTACAGCTCCAGCTGAGTGGGCTGCGAATCAGGAAGCCCATGCCAGTAGGTTGCAAAGTCTGTGTCACGAGGCTGCTGAGTAACAATCCTGCTTGTAGTAGTCATACCAAATAAATATAAAGGAGTAGAATGTCACCTGGCAGTATAAAATATTTGCATGGTTTGTACTGAATAAACCAGACAATATGACAGTAATAGTCCCATACAGGTCAT
>NC_056734.1:917553446-917560946 GCF_019279795.1 Protopterus annectens
AGGAAACTGATGGAGAATAACGTGAAGTCCAAAGACTGGAAAAAAACCCTTATCTGCCTCAACAAAAAGTTGAGATCCCTCATCAAATCCTCTAAAGCTAGATATGAAAACAGAATTGCAGCAGATAGTAAAGACAACCACAAGGCTTTCTATGGTTATGTAAAGAATCTCCATGGCAATACCCAGATTTGCTCTTAGCTACTACTCAATGGTACTTCCTATACTGAGCCAACAGATATTGCCAGTATACTGGCCGACAGATTCAGTACCAACTTTACCCCCCAGTAGGACCAGTCTCAATACCAGTAGATTGCCAGGCATCCAGTATTACTGCTGCACAGGTTAAAACAGTGCTGTCCAAGGCCAAGAATACAGCTTCTATGGGACCTAACAATATCCCTGGTTGTGTTCTACTGGAACTACAGAGTGAACTGGCACCTCACCTGTCTGCCCTGTTCAAACACAGCCTCACCTCAGGCTTTGTCCCTGCTGAATGGCGCACTGCTACAGTCATCCCTCTCAATAAAGGAGGAGTGACTACAGACCCTGGGAACTATCGCCCAATTAGCCTGATGTGTCTGATATGCAAAGCTATGGAATTCATCATCATCGACCTAATAAGGATATAGGGACTCTCTAAACTTTGGATCCCACACTGTTTGGTTTTGTGAAGGGTAAATCATGCCTGTTCAATTTTGTTGACTTCTTTGAGTCAGTCACCAGAGCAGTGGATGAAGGCACGGTGGTTCATACAGCCTACCTTGATCTGGCCAATGCTTTTGATACCATTCCCCACTCAGGAATCGTAGAAAAACTCATTAAGCTTGGCATCAACCCCTATATCACTAGGTGGGTTGCAAACTGGCTCACAGATAGAACCCACAGTGTGAAAGCAGCTGACTCCAAGTCAGACTGCCAATTAGTCATGAGTGGAGTCCCACAAGGTTCTGTCCTGGATCCTCTCCTATTTAGTATCTTCTTCTTTGAAGTCCACGTCAACACGAAAGGACTCTGGCTGATAACGTTTGCAGATGATTGCAAGTTGGGAACTATTAACTCCCCAAGTGATGTTGACATCCCACAGAATGCCCTCACTGTGACCAACGATTGGTGTCAGAACCATGCCCTTAAGCTCAATGACAAAAACTGTGTCATCATCCCCTTTGGGAAAAACCCAGTTCCCATGAATTACCACATTGATGGTAGTCCACTGAACACAGAAGATGTTATAAGAGATCTAGGAACACAGGTTGACAGCAAACTCTCTTTTGATCACCACATTGCCACTGTGGTTAGAAAGTCCTTCTATGTGACACATCTCATTACTAAGGGTTTTGCATCCAGGAAGAAAGAGGTCATTGTCTCCCTCTACTCCTCCCTCATTAGGCCACTCATCAAGTACAATGCCCTACTTGGCATGTACCTCAGTAGACACCTGCAACAACTGGAGAGGCCACAAACATACCTCACAAAGAGGATCCTAAGCCTTAAACACTTATCCTATATGGACAGACTCATAAAACTCCTTAGAGATGATCTCTGCTTGACTTACAAAGCCATGTCTGACCCAGCTCCTGTTAGAAATACTACATCTAAAGAAATCCCAATCCCTCTGCACCACATGCTTCAGAGACCTCAACCTCATTACCACAATTAACAGAACATGCTGGAGGGTCAGGTTCATAACCCAGAGACTGCCCATGCTGTGAAACAGACTTCCCATACATGTCAAGCAGAGCACCTCGTTGACACTCTTCAATTGAAATCTTGATGAGTGGATGGGAAACAGAAAATTCACCCTGGGGATAACACCAGTGGGTCTACTCGACAGAGGCACTGGGAACTAAGGTCAGGTGGCACTACGCCAGGGTAATTCTATGGATAGGCTTGTAAAGGCCCCAGGGCTATTAGCCTAGTACACACCTATGAACCTATGAACCTCATGGCAGCCATGCAAATGGAGACTAGTTGCATGACAGCTGAAGCAAACAACAATGCACTATGAACACGTACACAAATATATAGATACCGCCTTACACAATACAAACAGGACCCTCACCTCCAAAAAAAGGAAGCTGATCTGGTGGACCCTGACATAAAGAAACTGTACAACAGAAGTAGGTAACCGATATGGAATAAGGTGAAGGCCCAAGACAGGAAATAAACCATTATCAGCCTCAATGAATAGTTGAGATCCCTCATCAAATACTACAAAGTTGGCTGTGAGAACAGACTTGGAGCACATAGTAAAGACAACCACAAGGCCTCATACAGTTAGGTAAAGAATCTCCATGGCAATACCAAGAATTGTTTTGAGCTACTAGACAATGGTACCTCCCAGACTGAGCCAACAAATAATTCCAATATACTAGCTGGCATCTTGAGTGCAAACAATACACCTCACTCTCCCCCCAAAGGAACAATCACAATACAAGTAAACTGCCAGGCACCCAGTATTACTGCAGCACAGGTTACAACATCACTGTCCAAGGCCAAGAATACAGCCTGTATGGGACCTGAGAATATCCCTGGCTATGTTCTACATGAACTACTCTGGCAGCTTACATGTGTGCCCTGTTCAAGCACAGCCTCACCTCAGGCTTTGTCCCTACTGAATTGTGCACTGCTTCAGTGACCCCACCCCAATAACGAGGTATAACTACAGACCTTTGGAAATACCACCCTAACTGCCTGACAAGTCTGTTATGTGAAGCTATGGAATGAATCATCATGCACCTAATAAACAGGGATATGGGAATCTTCAGACTCAGGATCCCTCACAGTTTACCTTTGTGAAGGGTAGGTCATACCTGCTCATTCATCCTGGTCAATCTCTTGCCCTCAGTCACCTGAGCTGTGGATAAAGGCAAGGTGACACACAAATATCCTTTGATAGTCACATCATCACAGTGGTCAGGAAGTCCTTCTACGTGGCATACCTCATCATAAAAGGGTTCTCATCCAGGAAAAAAGAGGTCATTGTTCCCCTCTACTTGACACTCATTAGACCCATTATAGAGTACAATGCCCCTTTTGGAATGTATCTCACAAGACATCTGCAGCAGCTGGAAAGGCCACAGAAGTACCTCACAAACAGGATTACTGGCCTCAAACAAAGGCCTACACTGACCGCCTCAAAAACTCTAGCTTTACACCATAGCATATCGCCTTCTCCGAGGTGATCTCTGCCTAACATATAAAGCTATGTCAAACCCAGAGCTGTTGGACATGCTACACCTAAAGAAATCCCAATCCCTCCGAGCTACATGGTGTAGGGACCCAAACCTCATCACCACAATAAACAGGACATGCTGGAGGGATAGATTCCTGTCCCAGAGACTTCCCATACTCTGGAACAGGCTACTCATCTATGTCAAGCAAAGTTCTTCATTAGCACTCTTCAAGAAAAATCTTGATGAGTGGATGGGAAATAGGAAATACACCCCGGGGATCACTTCTGTGTCTCTGCTCGGCAGTGGCACAGGAAAATAACTTTCTTGGGTGGTGTAAGCCAGGGAACCTTGTTGGTTAGGCTTACATAGGCTTTTGGGCCAATAGCCTAGTGCCTACCTATGAACCTATGAACCTTTACAGCCTACATTGATCTGGACAAAGCCATTGATTACATTCACCACTCATTAAGGTCAGCATCAACCCCTATATCACTAGGTGGGAACAGAGGCACAAGCACAGGGGTAGATTGGATATACTGCTGTCATACATTGAGACAGTTGCAGATGTCACTGGGTTTGTTGTAACATCCTTCATGAGGAATATGACATTGGTAATACCAATAGATGTGAGTATTTACTGACTGCATTCCCCAGAGTCCACAATGGATTTACCAGGTACACCAACTGTCTGGTGAACGCACAAAACATGACAGGCAGACATGTGGCCAGTCTGTGGACAGTGTGCCAGTGGAGAGGTATGTCAAAGATATATCACTGTGAGTCATGATGTTACACACTAAATGCATGTCCACACAAACCCTGCAATCTATTAATCCACCAAGTGTATAACAGCACTGAAGACATAAAATCTGTTCACAAATCTGGGGACATGTCCCCCGTGTTGGTTGGCTGTCTCCACAAATCTTGTCCTGTGATGTATTGCCACCCATAGTATGTTAATCTGTAGGCCCCCACATCTGTAATGTCCCTCACACAGGCAAGGAAATGGGGCAAGGCCCACATTAAGGAATATCCCATGTGTTGGAACTAGCAGCACTGTCCAGGCACACAGCAAAATACAATGCGGGAACCTACATAATGGTATGACTGTAGCAATACCTGACATCTGCACATCTGTACAGAGGACAGACAAAAAGTAGATAGCCAACAGGTTATGCATTAGGATGAATGCTTTGAAATATACATGTCTGAAACTGAAAGGAATGCCATTACTACATGACAGCAGCCCTCAATGGCTTGTCCAAAGAACATAGTAGTCTACAGTTAATATCAACTTATCAGATCAATATCCAATAGGAGATACATACAAAAATACAGCTCAAACACCTAGAACAAGAATCTCAGTACTCACAGTCCAGCTTTGCATGCAGGGGTATATGGTTCCAGTACTACAATCTGCAATCTACTTTTATTTGAAAAAGCACTGTTAAAGTACTAACCTAATGAAAACACATGTTTTATACTATTTCTGTCAACCAGTGCACTGTAGCTGGTGTAACATGCAAGTGTGACTGAATATAACCTGGGATACTACCCATGTATGAAACAAATCCAAAGAGAAAATATTGTGGTACTACCCATGTATATGCAGGTGTCCCATACAGTATACTCACACCCCTTGCTACTGTAATGACAGCACATACAAGCATATTATGTAGAGGGAAGTAAGTACACTTATTAAAGATGTCATTACCCTGCTATGCTATCAGAATGGAATGTGATCACTGGTTACCAAGGCTAAGCTATGCTTAGCAGGTGTAACCATTGCTAAAATGCAAATGCTAAGCAGATTGGCGCACTGATAAGCAAAACCTACATGGTGTAAGCACCTTCCTGTTTAACCGTACATTAACACAGCTTACCATCAGGCAAACTCGAGCAAACCCACTTAAAGCTGCTCAAAACTGTCTTAACCACTCTGTATCCAACAGTTCATGTTCTGCCTAGCAACAAAATAACCATCCCTTAAACCCAGAATCCTGCCCACCATAACCTACACAATTTATAGTAAGCCACCTCAGATGCATTATTTGAGGATGTTTTCTCAAAAATACCCTTCTTTACAGCCAGTTTTCAATAGGGAAGAGACAAATGTGCAGTTAGAAGGATTGGTAAGGTGCCTGTCAGGTGCCAGGATCCGCCACATAACACAAGCACTCAGATCACTCCAAAGCAAGTACAAATATGACTCCGTCATTGTCCATGCTGGTGTGAATGACCTGAGATGTACCTCCCTGGACTATATGAAAAGAGACATAGAGGAGATCTCTGATCATGTAGCCCAGGCCGGTATGACCCTGACCTTGAGTAGCATCTTGCCCTCACCAAGAATGATGCCACAGTATAAAGACAAAATGAACAATTTTAACAATTGGCTAAAGTATTGGTGTCATTCAAAGGGGATCCAGTGTCTGTTAGCCTGGGATGACATGCTCGACAAGCCACGTTGCTTCACTAGGGATGGCTTGCACCTGTCACCTCTGGGCTTTCGAATACTGGCTAAGGATCTTGCCACCCCCATAGTGCATTTTTTAGGCAAGGCTCAAAAGACACATCCACCTCCATGGACAATACAAGAAAAAAAAAACTAAGGGTAATGCTGCTCAATGCCAGAAGTCTAAACCTCAAGATGCATGCACTCGAGGCTCTCCTCACTATGGAGATTATCGATATCTGTGCAGTAACAGAAACCTGGTTCAAGGCTCCCGAGGGCACCCCAGCACTACCAGGTTATACCTCATACCATGCTTTTCGGACCCAAAACTCGGACTGAATCACAAAAGGAGGGGGTGTATCCATATTCATCAAAGATACCCACACCTCCAGGTTAGTGGCACTGCACGAAGCATCAGAGACCATCCATGTGCAACGGACAGTGGGCAAAACTGCCTTTCAGTTTGTAGCCTGCTACAGACCACCCTCCCAAACTCAGGAACTCCACTCGGCATTCCTGAGAACACTGGAAAATATGAAGGTTTCTCCAAACACCATAATATTGGGTGACTTCAACTACCCAAACATTGAGTGGGAAAACTACTCAAGCCCCAACACCCTAGCCCAACGGTTCCTAGAATTTATAAACTCAAATGCTATGGAACAATTGGTCACCAATCCTACAAGAGGGGACAACATATTGGACCTGGTTATCACCAACATGGGGACTCTATGTTCCACACCAGAGGTAAACCCCTCATTGGAAAGATCAGACCATAAATTAATCTCACTGGACATCCATATCCCGTCCCCACCCCCAGCCAAGGAAACCACTGTGAAACATTTCTCAAAAGCAATCTTCACACTTCTCAAAACCGAGGTGGAATCTTTCAAAGCCCCCGGGCCAGTGGAAAATACTGCCCAAACCGCAGAATCCTTTACAAACGCATTCTATGGACACCTACAGGAATGCATGGATCGTGCTATCCCAAATAAAACCAAGACTCACTCCTCCAAAGGCAGAAGACCTGTCTGGTGGACCCCAGCCATAAATAAGCTATACAACAGAAGGAGGAAGCTACTACATGATAGAGCAAAATCCCAAAAAGGGAAGGTATCTCTGATCAGTACAAGCAAGCAACTACAATCCCTCATAAATTCATCCAAGGCCAGCTTTGAAAGAAAAATTGCACAAGATGCTAAAGATAATCATAAGGCTTTCTTTAGTTATGTCAGGAATCTGGGTGGCAACTGCCAGATATGCTCTGAGTTAGTGCAAAATGACAAAAAATACACTGAACCCACAGACATTGCCAACATCCTGGCAGACAGGTTCAGTGCAAACTTCTCCCCCCTTTCCCCACCAAAAGAGCAAATGTCCATCCCAACAGAATGTTGCCCCCCTGACATCACAGATGCACAGGTGAAAGCTACCCTCTCAAAAGCAAAAAACACAGCATCAATGGGACCGGACGGTGTCCCGGGCTGTGTCTTACATGAGCTCCAAAATGAACTGAACCCTCACATAAAGTCACTGTTCAATCTTAGCCTTACTACAGGATATGTACCCAAAGAATGGCGTACAGCAACAGTGGTCCCACTCCACAAAGGTGGTGCCACAACGGACCCCAGTAACTATCGCGCCATAAGCCTGACTAGTCTGGTCTGCAAAGCTGTGGAGCGTATCATCATGGAACTCATAAACAAAGACATTGGGAACCTCCAGACACTGGATCCTACCCAATTCAGCTTTGTTAAGGGCAGATCTTGCCTCTTAAAACTAGTTGACTTCTTTAAAACTGTTACTAAGGCCATAGATGAAGGGAAGGTAGTCCACACAGCCTACCAGGACCTCGCAAAAGCCTTCGACACA
>NC_056734.1:917565946-917708446 GCF_019279795.1 Protopterus annectens
TCTGGTAAATAGGTTGTGCATGTTGCACATGTATGTAATATCAGTGTCACTGCATACAACAGACATATATGTGTACAGCTACTGGTGGTTGCATTACCCTGACACTGATGTGGGTACTGTAGTAGGCATGATTACCAAGTATTAATCAGAGAAGTGTCCACCTGTGTTATGACCCTCTGTCCATGCCTACCATTACCAGCTATATCAACACCTATATACAGTGGATGTCACATGTGTACACACCCCTGTTGGAATGCCAGGTTTGTGTGCTGTATGACAATTAGACCACAGAAGATAATTTCATGATGTTTCCCATCTTGAGTGTGATCCCTAACCTATCCAATTCCATTGCAATACAATCAAAGGTGTTTCTAGGAAGGTGAGCAACTATTGCCAAGTGAAGATGTGCCATGATGTTAGAGTCCAGACCAAGATGGATAAATAGTGTAACCATCTCAAGAGGTGCATACACAAGTTTATGGGTGTGCACACTAATTCAACTGGCTTATTGTACTGAGTATTATTTCCATATGTTTTCACAGAACAGATTGTTGTTTTCAATTGAATTGTACATGCTATAGGTCGCACTACAGGTGGGAATTTTTATGAATAGAGTTGTGGTATCATGTTCCAATTGCATAAATACCAGGCAGTGTATTAGGGGTGTGTACTCTTTATATCCACTGTAGACACAGCAGTACCTGACCTGTATAACCAGCCTCCACCAAGGTTGAGTAATCCCCTTTGGTGGACAGCAGCAATACACAAACCACATAATAGGTTGCTACATTGGCTGCACAGGGACACATAGGTGCAGACAACAACTTTGAACCAAGTCCACCTATATTTGAGCAAGCAGGTAAGTTCACAGGTGATGTCCTGTAAATCTGACTATAACTATGACTCGGACATATCCGCACCACCAAAGACAATTGCAACCATGTCTCCACATATGTTGTAAGTCTCAGATGAAACAACACAATTCACCCTGCACTGGCGGTAAAGAGCACCTCATACACACATGCCACGGATATAGCCAACCAGCATCACACAGGTTAGGTGGTAGCATTGCCACTCTGTCCACCCCAGTCATATATGGAGATATGCACATCAACCACACTCCTCCCCTCAGCAATGGTGAGCATGTACATATTGCCTACTGATGGCAACAACAGCATATCTCCATGGGCCATAATAACAGCAGTGTCTGCCTCCTACATGAACTCAGGCATGTACTCAGAGCTCCATCACACACCACAGGTAAACACATACCTGCCACCATACACACACCATCCACATGGAAGATGACCACTGTCAACCCTCTACACAGAAATTAATGGAGGATAGAGGATTATGCAAGCAAGTATCCAACGTTGGGAGGAATAAGATAGCTCAGGAACAGGCGTGCAATGCAAGCTGCTATAGCCATGATAGCTTGGACGTTACTGGTGTAGTCTGGATTATTTGCAATAATATCCACTGTTGATGTGCATTTTGACAACCGTATGAGGTCATGTGACCTTTTCCTGTTCAGGTCATCCAGGTAAAATGCGGAGTGGTCGCCTACCAGCATTCTCTGTTGGAGAAACAGACATCATCACCCAATATGTGATTGGACATTATGCCTTGTCATGTGGATGGAAAGCAGAAGATCTGCAGGAGAGGACTGCCCTGTGGAACAGTGTGGTCCACAGTATAAATGATGCCGGCTTGCATAGCAGAACTTACATGCATGTGCAGTATCAGGCCACCAACCTCAAATGCCATGCCCATCACTGGGCTGCAGCTGTAGCAAGGGACCAACAAGCCACAAGTGGGGGCCCAGCCCCCACTGACACCCGCCGAGGAGCTCCTCACCACACTTGGCCCACACACTGAATGCACAAGCCATGATACTGAGGGAAGCATTGTGGAGGTGGGTTGCACACACACACTGGATGAGGAGCATGCAGGTAAGGGCTTAGTGGGGATTAGTACACTAATGTATCAGACATACATGTATCTGTGTTGTATCTACATGCATGTGTTAGGTCCGATTGCAGTTGTGGATGGGGTTTTCTAATGCACAGAGGTGCACATCTATGGTGAAGACAGGGCATTGTGTATTATTGTTGTTAGTACTGTAGATGGGCAGACATGCACCATCCATCCTATACCAAGGCCACATGTACATCTACTGACAATATCTCCCTCTCACAACTACCTAGGATCCTCGGGTCTGCATATGGGAGAGCAGCCTGAAGCTGGGGAGTATGACACTGTTCTGTTGTTGCCTAGCAATACCCCAGGCATGTGAAGTATATGCAATTTACCATGCACACAACCATCATTAATAGCTATATTGCTTTATGTAATAGCTATATTGCTTGTTGTAGATGTTCACTTGTGCTGGAGTTAACTGTATTGCATCACAGTGGTCACCACTGGAGCCTATCTGACATGAATTCAACATTCCTGTAGCATACCTCACAACCTGTCAGTGCCAAGATGTCTGGACAGAGGCCAGCAAATTTTGCTGGACAAACATCCTAAGGTAAGGTCATGCATGACACATTACTGGTATACAGTGGATATAAACTGTGTACACACCCCTCTTAAGATGCAAGGTGTTCCTGTCACATACTAATTAGGACCACAATATGACAGTCCACACCTCTTACAGCCTTTAATGTGACCCATAACAGGTACAGTTCACTTGTAAAAGCAAGCATTTGTACTCATGTATTTCAACTACAAGGCAGGCCACCTGTGAGGGTCTCAGACATCCTATCAGCATGATGTTTCAGTCAGGTATGATACCTCATGCTGCCATATGTGTCAGTACACTCATTGTGGCCTATTTGGCTATAATATCACATACATGGGCATTGTTAAGGCACACAGATCACTTCCAACCACATATAGATTTCAAACATATGTATATTCCAGACACATCTGTACAGAGGTCTGTACAATGGTTTAACCTGCTGCATGTGAGGCAGATGCTGTCACCACACTATATAAAGTAATGGCAGCAGGAGGTGGTTACCAGCCATGTATGGTATACACATCAAAATGGTATAAGCCACACATGATATGATCCTCACACACACACAAACAGTTACCAGTATTAGGAGTAGAACTCCTGCCTATCTAGGTATTCCTACTATAGTGCTATGCTGATATCAGATGTGCTACAGAGCTTAGACATTTCCACTTTTCCAAAGGTACTTCTAAGGTGGATGACATCAACAGGTCTACTAAATTGGAATAAAGGGAACTATAAAGGGTAGTACGCAGGTCAAAAATTGTATGAGCCAGACAGTACATGGTTCACACCTGCCAGTATGAGGATTAGAACCCCTGCCTATTTAAGCATTCCTATATAATGTATATACAGTTATGAGACGCACCACAGAACATATACATTTCCAACTCAACCAAAGGTACTTCTGAGGTGGATGACATCAACAGGCCTACTAAATTGGAGTGAAGGGAAGTGTAAAGGGTAGTACACAGGTCAAAAATGGTATGAACCAGACAGTACATGATTCACACACATAATCACATGCTTACCAGTTTTGAGATTAGAACTCCTGCCTATATAGGTATGTCTACTGTAGTGTTATGCAGTTACCACATGTGCTACAGAGCTTACTGAACTTTCATATGGCCAAAGCTGCTAATAACTGCACAGCTGTGGTAAGGTATTGCAGGTGGCAGACAGTCTGCCATCTGTTCTACCTGTACATCATGCTAGTTCTTTCCGTCTTGCAATTCAGCTAGCGTTATGGCTTGGCACTTCACCAGGTTATTGCATCATGCAGTGTGGCACACCTGTGAGCCATCAGCAGTACTCGTTTATCACAGATGTTGCCCCAGTACTTACTAGTTATGTCAACCCCTCCTGGCATGTTTGAAGGATGGTTATCTGTGCTTTCACCCATTGCCCTGGTGCATATGTCCTCTGTGGGCACTGTTGCAACTGCCTCATGTACACAGACAACCCTCCTTTCTAAACTCCAGACACTCAGCCCTGTGAGGGTTACACATATATCACCCAATGCGGACATATGCAGTCTCCAGCACAGAATGGACTAGCAGGTTAAGAGGATAAGCTCTACACCTGCACCACACCATGTGGAACACGTAGCTCACCATGGCACCCACTTTGACAGCCATGACATACAGTGAAAAGCCCCTCACCTACCTTCCCAGAGGCACTCAATGGACATCTACCCAAACAGCACAGACCAGCAAGGCAGACACCCACTCAGAGACTGCAACATGGCACATGCCAAGGGACACATATTTAACCTACACAGTGTGCCCCCAACCTAAGCTCCTAAGGCTAACCACCTTGCACAATACAGTGATCATGGGTAACTCAATACTGAGGCACACACATCCCACTCACTAGGTTGAATATGGAGCAGGTAACAGCCAAATATCAATCACATGCCAGCATCTAACACATGACACAGCCAGTCATGTCACCCCACAACTACGAGTATCACGCCATATCCATGTGGGTGTGAATGAATTGGGACACACCTCCCTGGACTACAATGACAGGAGACATGGCTGAACTCTCTGATGATGTTGTTCAGGCAGGTGTGACAGTAGCCCTGGGCAGTGTACCGCTGTCACCCAGAATGATGCTGTGGTACTATCAACAGATGGTTAACTACAACATTGGCTTATGTGTTATGTGTCATTCTCAGATGATTCAGGACCTCTCTGCTTGGGATGGCATGACTGACATTACCCATTGACTTGCCACGGATGTCCTACATCTGTCACCGCTGAGTTGCCAGGTACTGGCTACGTGTCTTGCCACTCCTATGATGCCTTATTAGGCAGTGTTCCTAATGTTATTACCAGCATAACAGCTACACATATATGCAATCTGAGGGTCATGCTGCTCAACAGTGGACATCTAACTTTCAGGATGCAGTCACTCATAGCAGTTGTTGGAGTGGAGGACACATGTCTGCTGTAATGGAAAGGTGGTTCACAGCAGCAGCACACAGAAGACCTGCAGTATCAGGCTATGACGCATTCCACAGCTGTCAGCCCCAAACATGGACCACACCTCCAGAGGTAGTGTTCTTTCCATATTCATTATGAATAGGAACACCGCCAGACTAGTATCCCACCATAATGCATTGGAGATACTTCTGGTATAACTGCCTTGGGGTAATAGTGCTATCCAGACCATAGCCTGCTATGGGTCCACATCTATGTCCCTAGAATGTCAATGCACATTCCTCAACACCCTGCTATCTCTAATGGTCCAATGCAACACTGGCATAGTACGAGTCTTCAACTACCCCTCCATCACCTGGGGAATGTAGTCAATCACCAGTCCAGTGGCCCAACACTTTTGGGATTCATCATTTCCAATTCCCTAGACCAGCTCAAACTGACTCCTGGTAGAGGATGCAACAACCTTGGCCTTTGTTGAACAATTAAATATGGGACCTTTCGCTAATCCCCAGATATCAATCCCTGCATGGTGAGATTCACACAGCCTGTAATCAACATGGAACTCAACATGTCAGCCACACCCCCCCACAAAGATAATCAGCTGGCAAAAACTCTCTAAAGCTGACTTTGCCACCTTGACAACAGCGGTGGATGTCCTCACTGCACCCATAGCAATGGGATGTAGATGCATGACTCTGGAATCATACACATAGGCACAGTGCAAACAGGTACATGAATGCATGGTACTAGCCAGAGCCAACAGAACCCAGGCACTGTCCTCCAAACTCTGGGAGATAATGTGATGGTCTGCTGCCATTACTAAAGTGTACATCAGAAGGAGGACACTGTTGCAGGGAAAGGTGGTGTCCCATGACTGTTGAACTCCCTTATTAGCCTCAAACACAACTTTGGATCCCTCATGGAGTCCCTGACAGGCATCTATGGCAGCAGAGATGCAGCCGACACTGACGACAGTCACAACAGCCTTGATAGTTACATCAACAACCTCCACAGCATTAAACATGAGTGCTGCGATTTACTGCACAAAGCTAATACCTATCCTGAGGAAAACAGATATTGGCCACTGTCTTGGCAACACATTCAGTGCCAGCTTTACCCCTCTCTCTCCCCACAAGTGAAGTGCTGAGTGAATGTGTTCTCACATGCTGTATCCCATTTCCATTCTAGGGGTCTCTGTGTCACCAGGATGTGACCCTGCAGCAAGGCCAAATGGGTATGGCAGTGTGGTGACACATCCGCCATGTCACAGGCAGGGTACAGTATGTGCATGGTAATTCCCGGTCTGTAACCCAGTGATTGCATATGCCTTATAGATTATAGGGCTGAGGGTTATACATAGGTTCATGTTGATGTACATCTGTTGTAGAATGGAGAATGGTACATGCTCTGGTTTGGACACACCTCTGATTGCTAATAACCACAACCACAGGAGATATTCATCAACCAAACACACTATTCACACACCCACACACAAACACACACACACACACACACACACACACACACACACACACACACACACACACACACACACACACACTTACCAGTACTGAGATCCATAGGTTCATTGCTTCATAGGTGTGTAGTAGGTGAATGGGCCTGAAGGCTCTACAAGGCTAGCCCAAGGGATTACCTTGGCATCATGCCACATGACAATACTCCCCAGTATGGCTCAGGAGTATAGTCAATGGAGTGGTCCCCAGGGGTGGGTATTGTATTCCCCATCCACTCATCCAGGTTTCTATTGTGGGTGGCTAGTGACATGAACTGCTTCTAATGCATGTGATCTATATTCCATAGCATGGACAGTGTCTGGGTTGTGCACATGTCCCACATGCATGTTCTTTGACGTGTGGAAGTGTGCTTGAGGTCTCTGGGGCATGTTGTGTGGACAGATTGGTATTTTCTGATGTAGCATTCCTGACCTCATTTGATGAGAACTGGTTAGGTAAATGAGGTAGTGATTGCACCTACATTGACAGTATGATACGGGTATTCAGTGGAGTTAGTGGCATCTGTCCATACAGGGCATGTGTATAAGGCATAGTATTCCCTCTGTACAAATTGATTGGGCTACTGAGGGGATGGAACAGGGTGCCATGTCCTTTGACTTCCTGGATAACACACACACAGTCAGGAGATGTAACACATCAAAGTACTTTCTGATGTCAGTGGTACTGTTGTGGTCAACAGGCATGTAGTCCACTGCAATCACACCGTGGTTACTATCTGTAAGGCAATATGCAGGGAAACTACCAATATAATAGTTGTTGCCTAGCCAAGTGTGTTTGTGTATGATACGTGAGTAGAAAGTGGTCTCTGAGTAATAGAAGGGTTGCCTATATTGTTCACTAATCCATTCTGTCACATTTAGGGCTGCGTATTGTCTACACCAACCTCTACTGTTGGCCTTGTAATGTAGACATTGTGACATATACAAGGTTTTCAGCATAATAATTTAGCAAAACAAACCCACCCCCAATGGATCCTGTTATTACACCAACCCCCCCCCCCCCACACAGGATAGCACCCCTGACCTTGCATGGTTTAGGGCTGCCAACAGGTACTTCTATGGTGGATGATATCTGCAGGACTGCTAAAGTCAGGCATGAAATGTGTACTGGGTGTAAATGGTGTTAAAATCTTTGAGGTACAGACATACATATGTACACACACAAACACTTGTCAGGGATGAAACTCAAATGTATACCTATGTAGTTCTTGCTACTATGGTGTAGCACCATGGCGCTTATAGGACAGATGTTGTCCCACAGTACTTCTAAGGTGAGGAACATCACCAGCCCTTGTAAAAACTGCACTGGGTGATGTAGTGGGTGAGAGATTCCATAAAATATTTTACCCTACACACATTTACATTTGTCAGGGGTGAGGTTCAAATCTCTATCTATCATCTCAGACCATTACAGTTACACATTTACCACATACACCACTGATTTTACGTGGTTTAGGGGGTGCCAACAGGTACTTCTAAGGTGGATGACATCTGCAGGACTGCTAAATTTAGGCACTGAGATGTGTACTGGGAGTAAATGGGGCCAAAATATTTGAGGTATGGTCATACATATGTACACATACAAACATTTGCCAGGGATGAGATTCAAACCCATACCGATGTAGGTATGGCTAGTACAGTGTTCCACCTTTACCACACATGCCATGGAGCTTACTTGTTGGAGAGCTTTGAAAGTGAGTGACATCAGTAGTAGTGCTAAAGGATGGGTAAGGGAAGTGTTGTAAGTGTAAATGAGCACAAAATCAGGTCTCTACAAGGATACACACACACTCTCACATTTATGCAGTTGCCAGGATCAGGATCAGAACTCCTAACTAACTAGTTTGCTACCCTATAGTATTATACAATTATCACAAGAGCCACAGAGCTTACATGCTAAAGAGGTGTCCAAAGGTATCTTTGAAGGTGAGTGACATCAGCAGCAATGAAGGAGGGATACAGGAGATTTAGTAAGTGTGAATGGCCTCAACCACATTCATCTAGAAACACACATACTCACACACAACTTTACATTTGACAAGACTGAGATTACAACTACTACATGGATACCTATTTGAACTGTAGTGTTACACAGTTATCACAAGCACCACTGACACTCTGGGGCTGAGGGCTAACCGAAGGTATTTCTATAGTGAATGACATCAGCACATCATGTGATATAGGCCAGTGGGATGTGTAGTGTGTGGGACAGGCCTCATAATAGGATTCTCCCTGTCGTTCTCTGTCTTTCTCTTCCCACACATCTCTGTATGTCTATGTTTGACATATTATATCATGTTGGCCTTAGATATGTGTGTGTCTTCCTATCCAATGTGTGTGTGAAGTATCAGTGGTGTACAATTTGGTGAGTGTGCACAGACAGTTGCGAATAACCAATATATGTAGTCCACTGAGTTGTGAGACATGGGCTTCATTTCTCTTCTCTAAGTGTAGGAGCATGCCCAATATGATCTTCTATACTGAGTGTGTGCATCCATTGCAGGGAGGGTTTGACTCCAGTTAAGGGTTTTATGTGCTACAGGTACACCTAGCAAACTGTTTCTGCAGGATATCTGCACATAGGTTGCCAATATGGAGACACAATGGGCTTAACATACAAGGGATACTGCAACTATTGCTGTCTGTGCTGCTTGTGTGACATGTTTGGTTTTAGCATATATATTCTGACATAGGTACTGTTTTACACTGTGATGTGTCATGCCATCAACTACTGACAGTTATCATTCTTTGCTCACAGTTATTTACTGGGAATTACAAGATGAATGAAGCTGAGACCAATATTCTGAGGCATATAGACTACACATTCTGGCACACACCTGCCATTGTGGAGGGGTAGCTACAGACAACAGACTGCTGGTTCTGTGTAAATGGTGCAGCACCTTGCTAGTATGCTGGCTGGGGTTCCCCTCCTTGTGCTTTTCTCAACTTCAAGGAATGGTCATATCCTGCTGGGGCCATACCTCTCAGCTGTACATATACACCCAGATTATCCAGAGGCAGGACTCATATATCTGATCAGTTTACCTTCACATTGTGGTTTACAAGCGGTTTTGTGGCTATTCATTCATGGGTTTGCAGTCAGGAGCAGTATGGGTGGACATTAGAGTTTCAGACTTCACACACTCCATGACATCCATGCTTCTACACCCCTCCCCTGTTATTCTCTCCTCCACCTAACAGTATGTAAACAATATCTCAGAGGTATCCCTATAGGTGGGCCTTTATCGCAGTAGTATATATGCCCTGATCCACAGTCCTTGCAGTAGGATATGGGGAGGCATACTACTGGCATTTGTCAACATGGCCTTGCATTTGTTTTCTGTTTACTGTTAGGTTGTTAGTTGGGACCCCCTGACATTCCATACATTGGTACTATGGGTGAGGCATAGGCCTTTGCCAGAGGACTGTAGGCCATTTGAGAGTGCCGCAGCCCATCTGTTACTGCATTTCTACATGGGATTGTGGGGTGGGGGTGCACAACTGCAGACTTTAACATTTGAAATAACTGCACTGGTTCAGTTACTTTGTTGGCTTCCATTTCATACTGTATTGTGACCTATCATGCAGACAGGAGGCCTATCAGTAGAGTACATATGTTAGATCTTAATAGCATATAAGGTGATTAAGGTGTATGTGGAGTAGCTATAAATCATTTCAGTACTATTAGGTGTTTTTTGAAGTTGCTATAAAAGATTTAATAAGTTTTAACCTACTCTAACTGTTCGGATTCTAAGGAACACCATGTACTCTAACCTGTTATGGCATTTTAGCTATTAGCTGAAGTTGCTATAAAAGATGTAATAAGTTTTAAACTACTCCAACTGTTCAGATTCTAAGGAACGGCAAGTATGCTAAACTGTTATGGCGGTTTAGTGCGGGTGTAATCTAGCCCTAATTATGTTACAAAACAGTGTAACTAACTCTATTTCTGTTATAAAACAAGAGAATCTACATGCTATCTGGGTAATCTAGCTCTATATATGTTATAGAACAGTGTATTTAAGAAGTATTGGTAGAATTTAGCACAAATTAGCTGTACTGTGCTTATCTACCTCAAAAACGCTACCTTAATATAGCGTCTCAGGATACTTGAATCCACATATGTGGATACTTGAATATAACACAAGCTAATCTATATGGGCCCTAGCTGCACAGTTTATTTATATGCACACTACAGATGTCATAGTTGTCTATTTGAGATAGCATACGCCATGTTAGGTTAGCGACTGTGTTTTTATACTGGTTCTAAACTGCATTTTCCCATATTTTAACTGTGTACCATGTTCTGTTAGTGACTGTGTTTTTCATACTGTACCTAAACTGCATTTGCTTATATTCAAACTGTGTACCCTGTTCCTCAGCATATTACTATTGTTTGCACAATGTTCTGGACCATTTTTAGATTGGTATTTTAGCAGCTTTGTTGAATTATAAGATGCCAATGAGGATGTTGTTACCCAATGAACTGTATCTAGTTAGCCTTACAATATTTAATTGATACTTGGTATATTTAGAATAGTGACTGATTTTATGTGCTAGTATGTTCTTTTTATAGCTTGTTTTGTTTTGTAAGTGTGTTTAATACTCTGCATTCCTTCTCTCTCTGATTCTCTCTCCCTTTATATAACCAGCTGCCCAACCTGCTTGTTCGGTACTAATATTAAGGATTTCCCTGTCTGCTGAACAGCAACCTAATTCCACATAAACCTGCCTAAACTAAGGAATTGGAACTCTCCTCTCCCTGCAATACAGCCCCTCAAGGAAATTAAAACAAATAAATGAAAGTATGTGTCTCTCAAACTACTGTCAATAGAAATATACTGTTTTATAGTCCATGTTTTAATTTACACTTCCAAGCCAGGATGGCCAGCAGCCAAAGCCTTTCTTTTTCCTCAGATAGCATACTTTCCCCCTTTGTACCCTCTGTAAGTAAGTGTTATCCTTCCTTCCTCATATTCTAGACCTGCTACCTCCCATTAAACTTTGTCACTGCTATACAGCCTCCGACCACTGTGTGGCATCATTTTCATAGATCTATCCTACTGTCTCAACATATACCTCCAGGCATCAAGCTTTATATAGCTTGCCTAAGTTGCAGTCCCATTCTATCCTTCTATTCATAACTTTACATCACTTTACTTTACTGACTACTACCCCTACTATCAAGGATCTTACCTCCTATACTTTCCCTACCTATACTTACCTTAGCAATCAGCTCTACACTGATTGTTCTCCTTGGGTTCACTCCTTCAGTGGATCTACCTGCTCTGTTCACCTTGCGGGCTCACTCTGCTCCCCTACCTGCCCCCAATTCCCACCCTCCCCCAGTGCTTCTAGATTTATACACACTAGCCACACCTCCAACCCTACAACCAATTACATGGTCCAACCCCTTAAAGAAATAATACCCACTTCCAAATAGTCATCACCGTATTTAACTATCACTACTTCTTCCTGCATGTTACCATATATTTAATTCTTCCACAATGTTATCCACAACTACCCTCACACACCACAAACCCTTACTTGTTCTCTCACTCCTAACTATTCTATCTATAACTTACCTACTTACCTTCTAGGAACACTTTAACTGTCTAGGATTTCACAACCACACAAAGCAAACCTCAACACCAACAACATTAATCCATTACAGCCATACTTACACAAAGTATTTACCAGCTAAATTTCACAGACTCAGTCACATTAAATACCACAACCCAAGAACCAAGAAATGCCAGGACCTATTATGTAAATTCTTAAAACACAGTTTGAAAATACAAGCCCACTCACTAACTGATGGTGATATACATTGTAATCCAGGCCCGATCTCTACCATAACTCCTGAGCCACAGACACCAACTCTTAATAATACACATTTGCTTACCAGACCCCCCCAACCCCTTCCTAATAGCTCATATCAATATTTGCATCATTAATAATAAAGTCGCCCACCTGCACGCCCTCATGGATGTACATTCATTTGACATCCTCTGTCTTACTGAAACTTGGCTCAAGCCAACAATGCAAGACAATGCAGTTATTCCTCCTGGCTATAATATCCTGAGATTAGACGTAATTCTAAAAAGGGTGGAGGAGTAGCTATATTATACAAATCGGGATTACAAGTAACCACCATAGACTCCATACCGCCACAAACTAGTAATGCAGAAATTCTTATTTCCAAAATTCAGCTTAACAAATGCAAATCCATATATGTCATCTGTATCTACCTCCCCCCAGGCAACAATACTAGTACCTTAGAGACTATTCTAAGTTGCCTTTTCACCAACTACCCACAGGGAACTATATTACTCGTTGACTTTAATATTAACTGGAAGGGTTGTACATCTGATCAGCCTGCTACTCATATAAACCTTTATGGTTTTAGTCAAACTATCACATCCCCCACCAAAACCAATAAACATAATAACAACAAAAATACCCTTGATTGGATTCTCACTAATACTAATCACCAAACTTACAAAGTAGGTACCCTCCCTGAAGACATAAGCGACCACTCTCTCACCTTCTTAATCAGGTATAAAACTGATATTCCTAACCAAACCATTTATAAGACAATAAGGACTAACACAAAATTTAACCCTGACAACTTTCAAAAAGAACTTATATCTTGGGACTGGTCACCTCTGAAACACCTACCATTAGATGATGCAGTCACATACTTTAATTCTAAATTCTTAGCCACTCTAGATTGCCATGCCCCTATGCACTCAATTAGAATAAGGACTAAACCTGCCCCATGGCTTTCCAAAACTACCAAACAAAAAATACTACAAAGAAATAAACTCTGAGTTAGCTGGCGTACAACAAAAAGCCCTTCAGATCAATTAAAGTTCAGACAGTTAAGAAACAAAACAAAGAAAACCATATTGTCAGACAAAATAAACATCTACTACCAGCTTCAACAAACCCACCAAAATAAACCTCAAAAATTCTGGTCAGGCATCAATAAACTCTTACACCCGGGTCATTCAGTCACTCCCACTCCCTCAGGCTCTGATCACAACAATCCCAAACAAATAGCCAATTCTTTTTACACATTCTTTTACAGAGGCCATACAATCTCTAGCTAATCAGCTATCCCCTGACACCAGATCTTCCTCATCAAATACCTCCAACAGCCCACCACTATTTCAATTTCAACCTGTTCCTACATCATTTGTCTGCACCCTCATTCAGAAACTTAAACCCACCACTCTCTCTGCAGATCTACTAACTGCTGAATACCTGCAGAAAGCTGCAAAAGCTATAGTCTACCCCATATCCATCATCATTAATAGAACCATTACTGAAGGTGCCATCCCATCAATCTGGAAAGTTTCACATATTATCCCCCTACATAAAGGTGGCAATTCCAAAGATTTATCTAACTATAGGCCTATAGCCATGCTATCCCCACTGGCAAAAATCATGGAAAAATGTACTCATAAGCAACTTTTAAACTATCTACTAGAAAACAGCTTATTAGCCACCTGCCAACACGGCTTCAGACCATTTCATAGCACCACCTCTGCTCTCTTATCCTTTACTGATTGCATTAATAGAAATCAAGATAGTGACATTCTATCCTCAGCCCTCTTTATTGATCTGTCAAAAGCCTTTGAAATGGTTAATCACAACCTCCTCATAAACATGCTCAAAAACTTGTCATTGGATGCCCTTGTTATACAGTGGTTCCAATCCTACTTAAATAACAGGAAACAGGCTGTACTATGAGAAAATAACCTGTCCTCTAACCTCCCAGTTGCCCTTGGTGTCCCACAAGGCTCCATACTGGGTCCTCTCCTCTTCCCACTTTACAAATGACCTATTTTCTGTAATACCACAAGCTGCCTGTATCCAATACACAGACGACTCTACACTAATATGTTCTGCCACTTCTCCATCCAAACTTCAGTCCCTAACCCAAAATGTCTTTAGCACAGTAGAAAATTGGCTTCTACACTGATGCCTCATCCTAAACCCTAAAAAAACAAAAATGCTACTATTCACACCCACCCGTAGGGCCACCCCACTAAACTTTATTGTTACATCTAGCAATAGAACTATAATATCTCCTGATCCTACTACAAAACTACTTGGGGTACTAATAGACAATAACCTCACCTTTGAGCCTCATATCAACACCATAAAAACAGTAGACAAAAAACTAGGTTCCCTCCACAGGATCAAACCCTTTCTGACTCCACTAGCCAGGACCATTATCGCATGTGCCCACTTAATCTCAACCCTACTATACACCTCCCCTATCTACACTAAACTAGGTAAAAGCAATCTGAACAAACTGGTTATTTCCTACAACAATATTGCCAGATTTGCAACTGGGTCAACCTATAGAACCCATCATTGTAACAATCTTAAGCAACTAGATTGGTTAGTATTGTCAAATCTAATACTTTTGAAACAACTAATAGTTGCCCATAAGGACTTGTATCAACCAGCAAATACACCTATACTCACCTTGTCACTTCCTATAACAATCTCAAGACCCTACGCTCATCAAACAAATTATTAATACAAATACCTAAGACCAGTAATGCAGTTGGTGACTCATTGTTCTCTACTACAGTGGGTAAAACCTGGAACACCCTCCCTAATCACCTAACCTTCCTATCCTCAATTGCCCTATTTAAAAGCAAACTGAAACCTTACCTTAAATCACATTGGCTATCCCCCTGTGCTAACCCAGTGCTAACCCAGACTAACTTCCTACATCACCTCTGAACACTAATCTTCCTACCTGTATAAGCTTGCTTACTTAACTACAATATTTGTGTGTGTATTTAAAGTTCAGTAGTGTAACTGAACATGCTTTGTATGCATATCCATAGCTGGTATGTACTATGATTATTTTTATTTTTTTCCTGATTAAGATATTATATGCAAGTTCAATAGTGTAACTGAACATACTTTGTATGCATATCCATAGCTGGTATGTACTATGATTATTTTTATTTTTTTCTGATTAAGATATTATATGCAATGATATGTTATGATTGACAGAACCTTGGATTGTACCTGTGTTTTTTTGTATATTTTACTCTGTGGAGCTTTTCTCCCCGGGCCTCCACTGAAAATGGACATATATCCAGTTGGACTAGCCCGGTCAGCAAATGTAAAATAAAATAAAAAATAAAATAAATAAAAATATATTTCAGCTTCAGACTTCTTACCCTTCAGAACTGAGATGCAACTGCCAGACCTGTTGTAGTATGTCTGTGTAGGTCTGGTGGGGGGCTGTTCACCATTGCCATAATTTGGGGGCCTTATCCCAGTGTTTCTTCATGGTCATCTACACCTGTCCTGCTGGGTGAGGCTGGTGGTGGATATGTGACCCTCATAGACATCCATGTGTGTGACCTACTGACACCCACAGTTCTTTGGGCCATCACATGTACTGCAGTGGGGGCTGTCACCTTGTGTAGTGCTACCTAGTATGTTGACACCAGTATTTGTTATGAATTTCCTGCTGTCCCATATAGCTGTCTGCTGCTGTCCCATTTAGCCACCCAATTCCCTTGCATGCTTGCATCCATATCATATATACAAGTATGAGACCATACTATTCCATTCAGTAATTGATAGGAAGGGTGACTTACCTTGTTGCTGGGCCAGTATTGGGGAGAGTGCTGGAGGGCTGACTATGTTGGATGCACATAGTACACTCCCTGTACATGGCAAACCTCAGGTAGTGTCATGTTTGGCATCCCTTTTACTGTATGTGTGAGTCAGAGAGAGGTGTCAGTCTCTGGGTCCCTACAGTGTCAGTGTGTGTGTGCTATGCATTGCCTCTTTGCCAAGGCCTGAGCATACTGTGCATGCCTCGTTCTGCCTACAGAGGCAGTCTCAGGATGTTCCTCCTCCGAGTCCCTTTGTGCCTGTGCTGGTCTTGGCAATGGTGGGGGGGGGGGTGGCCCTGCCCTGTGCTGCTCCTGCTGCAGCTGTTTTTGCAGGATCATATTGTGTGGCATGGGACATACTATGAACACTTGTGTACATGTAGCTGGAGAGTACTGCAAGGCTCCACCGGCTATGTCAAGGCAGTGGAACAGTGACTTGAGCATCCCAAACACATGCTCTACAATGATCCTGGTTTGTGCGTGTGCCTCATTATGGTGTTCTTGTTCAGGTGTGTGTGCATTTCTGATGGGTGTCATCAGCCATGGTTCAAGTGCATAGCCTGCATCCCCCACTAGATGGCCATATGGGATGTCCCCCTGGCAAATGCCTGATAGAGCTGTGAGCAATGCCTGATGTGGGAGTTATGATAGCTTCCAGGGCTGCCAGCACACACATTCATGATAATGCCTTGGGCATCACACATGACCTGGCAGTTGATGGAGGGGAGGCCCTTGCGGTTTATGTAGACCCTGCCCCACTCATTCGGTGGTGCTTTGATGTGGATGTGTGTGCAGTCTATAGTACCAACTACCTTAGGGTATTCTGCTATATGGTGGAGGAGATGCATACGTGTGGTCAGCACCTCAAAGGCAGGGGGGGAAATATGTGCTCACTGGCATGTTGTGTCATGGCATCCAGGATCTGGTGGAGTACCCTAGATACTGATGCCTGTGAGACTCCCATGATATCCCCAGTTGGTCTTTGGAAGGTACTTGTAGCTAGCATTCTTAAGCCTAGACATACTTTGGCATCCACTGGGATGGATTCCCCTCTATTACTTCTGTGTGTAAGTAGTGGTCGGCACAGCTGAACGATTTGATGTAGAATGTCCCTGTCCCCCCTGTAGCACTTTACTATCTCCAGCTCAAGTAGGCCCTGGTAGGTTACCCTGGGTCTATACACTCTTCTCCTCCTCCTCACTGTGGGTCAGTTGTCAGCATTCTCCTCCTCATCACCCTCAGTCTCTGGCACATATTGATGGAGTAAAGCAGCAGCAGCCTCTAACATATTTAGTTATTTTTGCCAGTTAAAAATCCCCTGTCTGTGCACACCTGTGGTGTAGAGTTTGTGGGAAAAAACAGTCTGTAGGTTGTTTGCATAGCTTATATTATTGTGCTGGGCTGCTGCATGTGTAATTGGCTGATTCTGATACATTCCACCTGACAGCTATCCTAGTTCTCCTTGATTGCCTTCTTACTGCTGTTTCCTTTTCCCAATTCCTCCCTATTTATGCCCCGAGGAGTGCTGCTCATACCCGGTGCTCAAATGTAAACAGTTCTGCTATTTCCTGTGGTGCTTTTTTTTTTTTGTAGGTCCACTGTGCACCACGCACACCCGTTTAGCTAATGTAAGCACTTTTAAACAGAAATGGCCCTCCCTGGACACAAACATGCTCTGCATTTCATGAAATAAGACAATACAGCCTCAGACATACCCCCTTCCTTAGCTATGCTTAGCTACGGGCAAACACGGGCAACAGAGCTCTAATGAGCTTACAGTAAGCATGACACACCCCCTTATGAAGTCATTCAACTCTTATACTTGCACTGTTGTATTGCTGCACCTCCACGGTTAAGTACAAGCTGACACTTTGAGGAAATCTGTGATTCAGTATAACTCCCCTCATTTGCATACCCCAGTGTGTAAGTCCTTAGTGATTGCTCTTAGACGGACCCTTTCCCCTTGACAACCAGTGCTCCCTCATATTGTTTACATTCTGCATGCCATTGACTATAATGGCAAAATGCAGAATTACCTTAAAATTGACTTTTCTCAATTTTTTTTTTATTTTTAGCACAATCCCATTTGCACGCCACTGGTCTAAGCTTAAGCAGCCGTGATCAGCCAAAAAAAAGTTTAATTTCATAAAAAAATAAACTATTATTAATGCCAATGGCCTTATATTTGGCCATTGGCATGTGTGTTTAACTGTAATACATGTTTTCCACAAGCTGCCCTGTCTCAGTTTGCTCAGATGCAGAAATGTATTCAGTTACTAACTGAATACATTCCTGCACTGACACTGTTCCTGCACAGAGTCCGACCAGCTTTGTGGATTGCAAAATCACCTCATTTGCAAGGTTTTTACCAGCAAATGAGGTGATTTGCATTCTGCATGGCTTTCCATGCAGGCGCAGTGTAGGGCCGCTCGTGCACATGCAAATGGCACTTTCCTGGATCTCTCAGTGGCAATTTTCCGTGCAGGAGCTCCTACGCTGTTCCTGCACAAAAATGGCTGTTCATGAATCCCGGGGATGCTCATTTACAAGAGAGCCTCAAGACTGATTAGTTTAACTCTGTAATTAACACAAGAATTCCTGCTGGCTTGCTTTTTGCAAATCCTACTACCTAATTTTTGTCTGTCAGGTCACATGAAAATGTCTTTGTTCAGAAACAATACTATTTCCTGTGAATAGTACATTGTATATTTAAAATAACTGAGTTTCTCTGTTTACATAATTAAAAAAAAAAACGCCTTGACCACAAAAAGAAATAAGTCATCGATATATCAGCAGTAGGCAGTAATATATTACATAAAGGATGACTGATATAAGAAATAATCTTCCTATTTGGCCATGAAAATATCTGAATACCTGTGTATAAAAACTATTTCCATAGCCACACCAGATGCTTGCTGATAATATTTTTTGTTAAAAATGGAAACTGTTTTCAAGAATCAGTTTAAGCAGTTTGCCCATTACAAATACCTCATTACTAAGTAATTCAGCTTTTCCTTGAGCAAAAGAAATTACCTGTGCTATTTCTGTGTCCTGTGGAATGACTGAGAACATCCAATGTAATTTATCATGTTTTATGTGTAACCATAAGTTCTTTTCTAATTTACTGACAAAATCAAATATTTTCTTATACAAGAGAGTACATTTTTCATTAAGTGCTTCAACTTTCTCTCTGTCAGAATGATTAATGTTTTTGACCTTACAGCTGTCACTGTTGGCCTAAAAGGAGGGTCTATTTCATTTTTATGACATGAGCTAAGCCCCCTGCCCACCTTAATCACATGTGCTAACTGTAACTCTAACCCTACACATTATGTTACTAAAAACCCTTTCCCTAACAGTGTCACTATCAAGATGAGACTTGATATCAGTTTTATAGCTGGGGTTTACTCATTCAGGACTTCTTTTAATGGGAAAAAAAAGCATTCAATGTTTTGTGATTCACTCTTATTAGACATTCATTATTTTGTGCTTTTTCTCTTCTTTGCTCTCTCAGTTGCGATTCTCTCTTTACTGTATTTTACTTTTCATTACATAATCACATATCTATTGTCTATATCTATCTATCTATCTATCTATCTATCTATCTATCTATCTATCTATCTATCTATCTAACCTAGCCATCTAGGTATATTTACTCACCCACAAAAAAAACACTTAATTTATGAGGGGAAGCTAGGCTATATTTGGTCTTAGCTCAAAGAGATCAATTGTTTGGCAATAACCCATGAAAGCAGCAATATTGTAAGCTGATCTTTGACTTATTCTGAGATGTTTGATAGGAATGGGGGCACAACTACAGCTGTGGGGTCTTACATTGCACTATTTATCTGGTTCTTACAGAACAAGAGCTAGTACCTTGGTAAACTCCATAAATCTATGAGACAATGCAAACTAATTTCAAGCTTAATATTGATTTCTCTGAACATGCAAATTGTGATTTGCTTGCCTTTCATTACTATTCTTTTCAATGAATTTTTGTTTTCATAGATATAAAATTGTTCAAGTTTAGCCTGTAACCTATCTTTTCTAAGCACAAACAAATATGAATAATGGCAAATGTCTGAATTACTTGCTAATTAACCAATCCAACATAATAGAGCTATGCGGGAAGCTATAAATCAGTCATGTACAGTAAGTTTACCCATTTGTCTTGAGATCCAAAATTCTTTGGATAACCACCGCATTTTTTTTTTATTGTATTTTATTTTACATTTGTTGACCAGGCTAATCCAACTGGATACATGTCCATTTTCAGTGGAGGCCTAGGGAGAAAAGCTCCAGTAAAAAAAAAAATACTAAAAAACATACAAAAAAAACATACAGAAACATATATAACAACTATTAGAGAAAGGCATTAATATAGAATGTTACATAATCAGATTAACAAAATTTACAATTTACAAATTGTAATTTGTAAAAATTTACAAATCCAAATACAAAATTTACAAGAAAGTACCGTTAAAAAAGTGACTTATAGAGCCAAGCATGGAAAGTAGTACTCAGGAGTGACAGTGTTAGAAATTAAGAAAGAAAGGTTAGTTTATAGAGAGTTGCATAAAGAGGTTTATAGTTCAGAATATTTTGTTTTGAATTAAACATGTAATTAGGGAATAATAGTTAGTCAGGGTTGGTACAAGAGCATAACCAGTGGTTAGAGAGGAAATGTTTTAGGTTAGTTTTAAATAGTGGGAGAGAGGTTAGGGTTGTAAGGTCTTGTGGTAATTGATTTCATATTTTACCAACTGAGTTAGAGAATATGGAGCTGCCTGCTAAGTTATATGATAAGGAAATGTGAATCAACATTTTGTTAGCGGAACGTAGATTCCTCAGGTTATTATATGACCTTATGAGGGTAGAAAGAATTGGGGTGTTGTTGGGTTGGTATAGGGCTTTGTGGGCAATTATAAGTTGGATAAATTGTAATTGGTGAGGTAATTCAAGCCAGCCTAGTTGTTTTAGGTTCTGGCAGTGATGAGTCCTGTAAGGAGAGTTTGTAGCAAATCTGGCAATATTGTTATATGATCTAGCTAGTTTGTTAAGATTATTTTTAGAAAGGTTGGTATATATGGGAGAAGCATATAATAGTCTAGAGATTAAGTGAGTTCTAGCTATTGTGGTCCTGGCTTCAGGTGTAAGTAAAGGTTTGATTCTATAGAGGGATCCAAGTTTTCTGTTAATAGTTTTTATTGTGGTGTTTATGTGAATGTCAAACTTTAGTTGATCATCAGTTGTCATTTCTAGGAGTTTGGTGGTGGGGTCTGGAGAAATAAGGGTACCATTACTGGATGTGAGTGTGAAATGAAGAGGGGGAGACAAATAAGAGGGTGTAAAGAGCAAAAGTTTTTTTTTTTGGGTTAAGGAGAAGACAGTGGTTGGAGAACCATTGTTCTATAGTGGTGAAAGCTTTTTGTGTGAGAGAATTAAGTTCAGTTTGGGATGTGCCAGAACAAATTATGGTAGAGTCATCTGCATATTGAATGCAGGTAGAGAGTGGAGTAGAAAGATGAAGGTCATTTATGAAAATAGAAAACAATAGTGGTCCTAAAATGGAGCCCTGAGGGACTCCTAGGGAGGTGGGAAGGAGGTCTGAAAGATGTTTTTGCCAGAGAACTGCTTGTTTTCGGCTTTCCAGGTAAGATGTAAACCAGTTCATAGCAGGATTGTCAAGAGAGAGGGACTTCAGAAGTTGGAGGAGAAGTTGATGATTTACCATGTCAAAGGCTTTGGATAGGTCTACAAAGAATGCTGAGGAAAGAGTATTTTTATTGCGATTTTTGTTGATACAGTTAGTAAAGGATAACAAGGCTGTGGTGGTACTATGGAATGGCCGAAAACCATGTTGACAGCTAGGAGATTATAGCGGAGTAGGTGGTGTAGTAACTGTTTGTGGATACATTTCTCCATTATTTTAGCAAGTGGAGAGAGTAGAGCTATGGGGCGATAGTTGGAGAAATCAGTGGAGTCTCCACCTTTGTGAAGAGGAATAATGTGTGAGATTTTCCAGATAGATGGTATAGTGCCTTCTTTTATTGTTCTATTAATCAATATGGAGATGGGATAGGCAATAGCTTTGGCTCCTATTTGAAGGTATTCTGCTGGCAATTTATCAGCTGAGGGGGTAGTAGGTTTTAATTTTTGAAGTAAGGAAGAGATATAGGAGGTGGGTATAGGTTTGAGGTGGAAGGGGGGAGGAATGGAGCTTGGAGTGGGCAATTTGGAGGTATCAGGTTTTTGTTGATTTGCTAGATTTAGTATAGCAGTAGTAAAGAAAGTATTAAAGGCATTTGCTGTTTGTGTTGGGCAGTCAGGGTTGGAGCCTAGTGGATTAGGCATGGTTACTTTGCCTGGGGATAGTAGTGTGTTAATAGTAGTCCAGTACTTTTGTGGTTGTTGAAGGGACGATTGTTGTAGTTGGATAGAAAAGTTAATTTTATCTTGTAAGATAGCTTTTTTTGTTATGTTTCTTTGTTGTCTAAAAGTTTGGTGATCAGTAGTATTTCTTGTGGTACACCATTTTGCCCAAGATTTGTTTCTACTAAGGATTAGTTTCTTAGTATGATTTGAGAGCCATTGAGCTGGTTTAGTTTTCATTCTTATGGAGCGCATTGGGGCATGATGGTCTAAGATTGCCAGGAATGTGGTATTGAAGTAGTTAACTGCTTCATTTATAGGGAGAGACTTAAGAGGTGACCAGTTGCAATGCTTAAGTTCAGTTTGAAACAGTTTGTGGTCAAAATGTTTTTTGGTACGGGCTGTTCTGACTGAAATAGGGATAGCTAAACTTGTTTTATGTCTGATAATATATATTAGAGAGTGGTCGCTAAGGTCGTCTGGGAGGGTTCCTGTTGTATATTTTTGTTGCGGGCTATTTGTTAGTATCCAATCCAGGATGCTTTCTTTATTATTAAGTTTATTTGTTCTAGGTGGTGAGTTTATAGCTTGTGAGAAGCCAAACAGGTTGATCAGGGTGGATGGATTAGTGTGGCTACATAAATTCCAGCCAATATTAAAGTCTCCTAGGAGTATTGTTTCCTGAGGGAGATTTGAAGAAAGCCAGTTTAGTAAGTTTTCTAGTACTGTAGTATTTTTACCTGGGGGAAGGTAGGTGCAGATGATGTTAACTGATTTATGAGAGTTAAGCTGCAGTTTAGAAATAATTATGTCTACATTATTATCTGAGGGGAGGTTATGATTTATTTTGGTAATTTGTAGTCCTGCTTTATAGAGAATTGCTACCCCTTCACCTTTTTTATTTGTGCGGTCTTGTCGAAAGATATTATAGCCTGGAGGGATAATTTCATTATCTTTTATTGTGGGTTTGAGCCATGTTTCTGTTAAGCAGAGGATGCCAAACTGCTGAACATCTAGAAGGGCATGAATTTGTGGTATTTTGTTGCAAATACTATGTATGTTTAGATGGGCTATTGAGAGTGATTTGGAGGGTTTGGTTGATGGTAAATGGATTGTTGTGTATTGGTTGCAGTTAGTGGAGGGTGGGGAAGGGTTTGGACCAGGGTTGGGGTGAATGTCTCCATCTATTAAGGAGTGGAGAAGTATAAAGTTGTAGTATTGGATAGGCTTACAATGGTAGTCAAATAATTTTCTATTGTCTAGAATTGAGTATTTAATATGAATTAGATGATGATATTTAGCTTGAAAGTAACTGGGCTTGTAGATGGCATTGAGAAAGCTTGTAGATAAAGCTGGATAAGGTGTTAGAGTTTGTTTGGAAGGGATGGTAAGAGTAGAGAATAGGGGTTGTCATAGGAGGTTAGGAGGTAAGTAGTGGTAAGAGTAGCTAGGAGTGAGAGTACTAGTAAAAACTGGCATTGGTAAGGCATGACAGAGGAGTGTATAGTAGGTATTAGAGGGGAAGGACTGAGATTAGGGGTTGACTTGTGGAAGATTAGGCAAGTGGTAGTGGGTGGAGATATATTCCTGAGGAGAGTGGTGATAAAAATGTAGGGGTGTGGCTGGTAGTGATAGTATGATTGGTTTATGGTAAAGGGTGGGTGTTTATGAGGGTATATGTTTATAGACACTGGGGGTGTGTGGGAATTGGGGGCAGGGTAGGGGAGCGGAGTGAGCCCGAAGGGCGAAGGGAGCGGGAATACACAAGAGAGTGGATTACTAAGGAAGACAATCTATAGAGTGGAGGAAAACAGCAGGTAGGTCAGAGAGTGAGAGAAAGTATAATGGTATATTAGGCTAATCTGAGGAGGTATACTATGTTAGGGTACAGGAGTGTGGTAGGAGTATTGTGTAGCAAGGTCAGGGAGGGGAGGGTGAAAAAGAACAAGTCAGTGAAAGAGACTCCATTTAAAAGACAAAGTAAGTAAGGGATTAGGGAGGTTAGAAAGAAAGTGTATGAGGTGCAATTAGGCTAGTGGTAAGGCGCCACCTTCTGGCCAGTTATTTAACTGCAATGACTGGTTCCTAAGCAAGGGGCTGATAACAGGAGGAAGAGAGAAAAGATACTATAAAAAAAGCAATAGGAATTGTTGAGCAAGATATTTAGTGAGACTCAGCACTAGTAAGGAAGTGGGGATTGGGGGTTATTGGCTGCTGGCTATCCTGGGTAGGAAGCTTACCTAACATAGGAGAGTCTTTTAAGTTAGAACAAACATAGAGAAACAGGACATACTTTCCCTATCTTACTGAGTTGGTTTCTCAGGGAGCTGAAGGGAGTGATCTTAGCTGGTTGACTTTCTGGTCTTCCAGGAGGGTAGCAGGCAGGTAGTTAGGTTCTTCAATATACCAATTAACCAAGCTATTGAAGGGTAGGAAGAGAGAGAAGAAGTAAGGCTAACAGTGATAATGTTAGAAAAGCAAATTAAATTATATTACATACACTTAAGAGTATTAGCTAAAAACATCTGCAATGTGTTCATGTTAAAATACATTTGGTCAATAAAATGAAATGCACAGATAAATCAATGAAGTCTAACAACTGTTCTTATTACATGCTGAAAGCTTGAATATAAGAGCAGAGGCAATAGTTTTCCATACTTTAATTATTAAATGAGGCTATCAGTATGCCCTTCACAAAAAGCGATTTTTAAGCTCTAAAGTACTTACTTAAACCATTATGTAATAGGTTCAATATAAGAGATATGTGGATTTGAAAATCGGGTAGTCATTTGTATATGGCTAATTGGTTCAAGACTGACCTGTGTTCTATGTTAAAGAGAGATTAGCACAGGCAGCGTTTATTCAGTGTGGGTAAAAACAAAACCACCAACTGTGAGCTATTGAGGGAGTGGAGTACTATATTAGCCTCTAAGATAAGTATTTTAGATAAAACAGCTACTTCCCCAATTGTCGTTTAACTATCTTTGGTAATGTATTCAGTGAGAGACAAAAAACATGTGCAATGCGACAAATTTACAGTAAGTGGTCTCTGCGGTAGCCAAAATTATCAGAATTAGTAGCACAAGTTCAGTATTGCCAAGGTATTAACCTTTAGAGAGAGTATAGTAAGTAGAACAAATACATACCACTTTTGTTAACTTTTAACCCAAAAAGGAAGATATGGCAAAAGAAAGAAAAGCTAATTCATTGCCGTGTGCTTGCTGAGGTAAAAGCCTCCGGGGGAAGTACAGAGATTAAATACAACTGCTTTACACAGCTTATAGGTACATGACCAGGGAGAGGTACAGCTACAGATAATAGTATCTTGCGTCTAGCTTAGAGAAATAAGCCTCAAGCAGCCATTAAATAAGTAAAGAGTAATTTGGCAAAAAGCTTTCGGCTGAGTGTATAAGAGCTATAAACAGTAAGCGTTCGGCTACAGACAATGTGTCCCTAGTTCAAGCATATGGTTATAAGCTTCCAAGGGACTTTAACTAGTTAAAAGTGATAGCAGGAAAGGTTTTCGGCTGAGTATAAAAAGCTTTACACAGCAAGCATTTTAGGTTTCTGATAGGACTCTACTTAATGAACAAACAGACTTTCTCAATGTCACTCTATGACTCACACAAATTATAAGCCCAAGTTCAAGCGTACGGATATAAGATTTCTAGGGACTCTAACTAGTTAAAAGTGATAGTGGCAAAGGTGTTCGGCTGAGTATAAAAACACAGCAAGCATTTCAGGCTTCTGATAGGACTCAGCTTAATGAACAAACAGACTTTTTCAATGTCACTCTATGATGCACACAAATTATAAGCACAAGTGTACATGCTAAACAGGACCGAGTAATTATCGGCACAAGTTTCAGTCCATCAGTGAGAAAAATCATGCACAAGGTACATAGAAAGTGTCGATTAGAACATAGTGTTTAAAAAGCAGATATTCACAAACAGTGTAGTTATTACAAGCAGAAAATGCTTACTCTCAATACAAGTCAAGCATCCAAAACAGATCACACAGTTTAAGTTAGGACATTTCTGTTTAATTAGACAGACATTACAAGCAGTATTTTTAATAAAAGTAGAAAATGCTTACTCTCAGCTTAGGTCAAGCATCCGAGACAGAATGCACAGCAGCCAGGTAGAGAGCGGAGAAAGAAAGATGGCGTCCATGAATACTGGGGTATATTTATAGGTTAATAGGTGACATTGGGGGAGGGTGAGAGGGGAGTAACTCAGATTGCAGGTCTTAGGCAGAAATACGTGAGAAAGAGAGCGTTAGGTTGGAAGACAGAGGGAAGTATTAATGATGGAGGCAGAGTATAGAGGTAGGAGTTTAGATGAGGTAGGTGGATGGGGAGGAAAGTGGGATGAAAGAGTGGAAAGGTAAGGGAAATCAAAGTTGTAGAGCCTTATGGGAGAGAGGGAGATAAAAGGACATGGGAGAGCTATAGTATAGCCTTAGAACTGATAAGTTAGGAGAGCTGTGGGGAAAATAAGGACCTACAGTAAGACACAAGAGAGTGGATTACTAAGGAAGACAATCTATAGAGTGGAGGAAAACAGCAGGTAGGTCAGAGAGTGAGAGAAAGTATAATGGTATATTAGGCTAATCTGAGGAGATATACTACGTTAGGGTACAGGAGTATGGTAGGAGTATTGTGTAGCAAGGTCAGGGAGGGGAGGGTGAAAAAGAACAGGTCAGTGAAAGAGACTCCGTTTAAAAGACAAAGTAATTAAGGGATGAGGGAGGTTAGAAAGAAAGTGTATGAGGTACAATTAGGCTAGTGGTAAGGTGCCACCTTGTGGCCAGTTATTTAACTGCAATGACTGGTTCCTAAGCAAGGGGCTGATAACAGGAGGGAGAGAGAAAAGATGCTATAAAAAAAGCAATAGGAATAGTTGAGCAAGATATTTAGTGAGATTCAGCACTAGTAAGGAAGTGGGGATTGGGGGTTATTGGCTGCTGGCTATCCTGGGTAGGAAGCTTACCTTACACAGGAAAGTCTTTTAAGTTAGAACAAACATACAGAAACAGGACATACTTTCACTGTCTTATTGAGTTGGTTTCGCAGGGAGCTGAAGGGAGTGATCTTAGTTGGTGGACTTTCTGGTCTTCCAGGGGGGTAGTAGGCAGGTAGTTAGGTTCTTGAATGTACCAATTAACCAAGTTTCACTGTCTTATTGAGTTGGTTTCTCAGGGAGCTGAAGGGAGTGATCTTAGTTGGTGGACTTTCTGGTCTTCCAGGAGGGTAGTAGGCAGGTAGTTAGGTTCTTGAATGTACCAATTAACCAAGTTTCACTGTCTTATTGAGTTGGTTTCTCAGGGATCTGAAGGCAGTGGTCTTAGTTGGTGGACTTTCTGGTCTTCCAGGAGGGTAGTAGGAAGGTAGTTAGGTTCTTGAATGTACCAATTAACCAAGTCTCAGCTTAGGTCAAGCATCCGAGACAGAACGCACAGCAGCCAGGTAGAGAGCGGGGAAAGAAAGATCATTTTTCATCAATATTTACATTTAGGAAAACATAGGATGTTAGCAGTTGCTGCTGTCATAATTAATATGTATGTACAACAGACCTTAATTCAATGTGAAGCTGCTGCTGCTAGACCTTGCCAAAGAAGGTGGGTGATTAGAGCTCACTTGACTTACCAAAGACTTCATGACAAAGATGTTGTAGAGAAATACAAGGTGGACAGATAAACATTAGACGAGATATGCAACCTCTGCTACACTCAGCTGAGGCCACAGGGAAATTGTGGAGACGTCATCTCATTGGAACCAAAAGTATGTGCAGCATTATAAGAAAAAAATATCCCAACGATATCCAGGTACATCTGCACCAACTAATAAACCAGTAGATCTTATCTCTAAATATAAAAATATTGTTCTCTAAGACCAACCTTAGAAGGATTTTAATTTGTTCTATTTTAAGTTCCGTAAAATTCAAATCCCTTTCCATTAACCTGGTCACACTATTAATACCTGCATCATTTGGTATCACTGTAAAAAGTGATACTACATCAAATGTGGTCAGTATACAATTTTCAGGTAGTGGGTGCTTTTTACAATGGTCATAAAGATCCCTAACATAGTGCTCTCTATCCCTTAATATAAAGTCTGACTGACGTATCCGCAAACAAAGATGTTTATCTAAAGTAGGGTAGAATATGATAAACCAATGTTGAATATGTTGAATGACTAATATTTTTATATGGTTATTTCACCTCTACAAGCTAAGAGAATGATTGAGAAGGTGAACAATACTTTAAAGGAACTTGAACGAATGGGTCTCATAGATGATGATCTACTTAAGTATTTTTTAATGCCTAACCCCACCACCCCTGTAATTCAAGGGCTGCCTAAGTTGCACAAAAATCTAGAAGTTCCTCCCATGAGGCCATTTGTGGCAGGAAGAAACTGGTGTACAGAATCCATTTCCATATATTTAGATATAGGGTTGCCATAGGAACATTGCGCGCTAATAGCTATGCTAATGCTGTGATGGCTGAATGGGAAATGGAGAGCTTAATTAGAGGTCCCTTCAAACAGAATATTTTGTTTTTTCGAAGGTTTGTGCATAACCTGTTCCTTTTATGGAATGGGTCACTAGAACAGTTGATGGATTTTGTTGAGTTTATTAATAGCTCTACACAGTTCCTTAGATTTACACTGAATTGGTCATGCATTGATGCAAATTTTTAGATGTCACTATATCTAAAGGAGAGAATAATGAATTGAATATGAGGTTGTATAGGAAAGAACGCCATGCGAATAACCTATTAAGTAGTGAGAGTATGCATCCAAGATACATATTTAGAAATGTAGTACAAAATTAGATATATAGAGCATCTAGGCTTAATGCAAGGGAGGAGGATTTTGAACAACAATTCGATATGGTTGGTGCAGAGCTTATGGAAAGGGGTTATGATGAACACATGATACGGAAAAATACAGCAGATATGGTTAAATTAAGACATACTAGACCTAAACCATATTTTTCAGAACCAGTAGAAGCCAACACAACTTGCAGTGAAAGAAGTACATACAACTCTAGCAAGCTGAGTATGTGCTTCAATTATTCAAGGAATATTAGACAGTAGACGGATATTACTAATAAGCATTGGAATATTTTGACCACTGATAGGCAGGTGAGTAAGTTTGTGGATCTGCAACCTCAATTCACCTTTAGAAATAAAAAAATCCCTAAAAAGAAGGCTCTGTAATACGAGAGATTGTGCTAAGGTATGCCAGTATAGAAGGGACCAGACATTGTGGGAAATGTCAGTTTTGTATGTATATTGCAAATGGTCAGGACTTTAGACACCTGGACACAGGGTAGGTGTTTAAGATCAGGATAAGTGCAACATGTGATAGCTGTCACATTTTTTATTTGGCTGTATGTCAAGTGTGCAATAAATTTTATGTTGGCAAAACTGACAGACAGCTAAAGGATAGAGTGAGAGAGCATTTTTACCATATTAAGAAAAAGAGCGCATTTAATGCACTGGCTAAACATGTGAGTGAAACCAATGACCAACATATTTTTAGGTTTATGGTTTTGGGGAGATGTTTTGAGAACCAAAGTGGAGGTGATATTAGAAGTAGAACAGAAGGGTTAGAGGCCGATTGGATTGTGAGATTAAGGGCAGACGTAGGACATGGCCTTAATGACCATGTACCTTTGAGAGCCATTCTAAAAACAAGACCATTTTGTAGATAACTCCATTTTCTTATGGAACATGTTTTAAAAATATTTTTATATGTACGTTTTATATATTTATTATGTATTGGTTATGTTCTCTATATGTGTTTCTATGTGTTTTTATGGAGAATGCTCTATACCTTTAAATGTTAAATAATTGTTCATATGACTATGATTAAATGGTATAAGAAAAGTGTTTTAACTCAATATGGTATACACCTGAAGAAGCATCCTGTGAAAGTGCTTGTGTTTGCTGTTATTAAATCTTTTCGGGAACCAGGAGCCTTGCCTTTGCTTGTTTTTTGCCTTTGGATTGTTTATTAGTTGGTACAGAGGTACCTGGATATCGTTGGAATATTTTTTTCTTGTGCGCTTACTAATTTTTACCCTTGATACCAGGAGTATGACAACAGGGACTGATAATATAGAATTGGGATATAATGCTGTTTCGACTACCAAATGGACTGAGTTAAACACTGATAAATTTATTTCCAAGGTGAGCAAAAGTATTAATCCGCTATTTAATAGTACTCTTGAAGAAGAATGCAATGTTTCACAAAATGTGGATTTTTTTGCCCTCAAGAATGACCTGTTGTCACTGGAGAAGGATTTGTTTAAATTGAAATGGGTACAACATGAAACATTCAATCTTGAAGTCTGCATCAGAGAAGAGATAGTTCCCCATAGTTTGAGAGTACTGAAATGCCTGCTCAAACAAATTGTGACTCCACATTTCTTAGTGACTGGCAGAAATTAAATCTCAACACTAGTTTTGGTTATTTAAAGCTACTGGTTGCATCAGCTGAGAGGGAAGTAATGCAGGTGTTGAGCAACATTAAGAGCAAGTATACTGAATTACACAAGTGCTACGGTGCTGATTTTCTTGGCAAGCACTTAAGGGACATTATTGAAAATGACTCTGTTTACTCTAGAAAGTTACTCCAAATTAAACTGAAGAAATTACAGAGGGATCAAAGGGATTTTTTCCAAGGGAATGTCTTTACATGGCCGAGCCAGTCGTTTGATGATTCAGAAGTCGCTCCACAAGTGGAAACCATGACAATGGAGTTTTCCACCAATCAGGGATCAATTATGGAGATGCTTACCAACCAAGGAATGAATGCAGTCCAGCAAGTGAGTACGGAGCAATCCTGCACAGCTGAGGTGACAGATTCCACACCAGACACATCTAAACAGATGTGGGCGAGATGGAAAATCAACACTATGATTGCTGAGGTACACCAGGAAGCGAATGGAGGTACACAAATGCTGAATAACAGGAATGATCCGTCACCTTTTTTACAAGCTTTGGGTCCACCCTTTCTAACTTTTCCACTGCCCACCAATAGAGAGATCAATGATCAGAGGAGGCAGGGGATAATACAGAGGAAATCAGAGAGGAAGGAGCACTACAAGAACAAAAAGGAAGTACGAGGAAGGGATGGTGAGTCCTTACACAATAATAAAAGCTTTCATGAATGTAAAGCACTAGTAGTTATCTTGTACATCTGTTAACTGTCACAGGAAGAACTTAGTGTCCTGAATAAGGGACTTTTGTTTATTCCCACTACTGATTCTGATATAACAGAAATTATTTTTGATATTAAATTGTTCACTCAAAATGTGATGCTAAAAATAATGTTTGAAGGTAATGCTAGTGGTGATAATTCTGTTTTTAAAAAACCTAGTCTGCTCATACCTAAACAGAATTTATTAATCTATGCATTTGAACAAATTTATATTGAAGATGTGTATAACTTATACTATTCGCAGAAAGCTATGGGTCACAAGGGCAGGTCTTATCATTTAAATAGAAGAGAGTTTGAAGCAGTGATTAGTTTGCAAATTAACCTTTCCATCATGATAAGACCAGCTGACAAAAGAGGTCAGATGTCATTATGGATAGAGTAGAATGCAATAAAGCAATGTTGAATACATTGAATGACCAAAGTTTTTATATTATAAAACCAGGCAACAAGTTGCTTGCAGTAAAAGGTAAACGCTCCTAATTCAGACGACAGTGTATCATAAATAAATTAACCACAAAAAGGAGCGAAATGGCTTTGCAGTAAAAAATCCAGTTCCCAATGTAAAATAACAAAAACAAAAACAGCAAACCTCTATTTCCAAAGTAAAACAGCTTTTTCAGCTCATAAAAGTAGTATGCTGCAAAGTAAAGCAAGTGTAGCTGGTTCTTCAACCCAAAAAGAATCGCACAAAAGTATAATCCAAACGAGAACTTTAATAGCTAGCTAGAGTTAAGCGCTTTCACCAAATGGCTTTTTCAAAACTTCAACTTCAAAGTTTTTATATTGTTATTTCACCTCTACAAGCTAAGAGAATGATTGAGAAGGTGAACAATACTTTAATGGAACTTGAACGAATGGGTCTCATAGATGATGATTTACTCAAGTATATTTTTAATGCCTAACCCCACCATCCCTGTAATTCAAGGGCTGCCTATGTTTCACAAAAATCTAGAAAATCCTCCCATGAGGCCAGTTGTGACGGGAAGAAACTGGTGTACAGAATTAATTTCCATATATTTAGATAAACATCTTCGTTTGCTGGTAAGTCAGTCAGAATTTATACTAAGGGATACAGAGCACTTTGTTAGGGATTTTTATGACCATTGTAAAAAGCACCCACTACCTGAAAATTGTATACTGACCACACTTGATGTAGTGTCACTTTTTACAGTGAAACCAAATGATGCAGGTATTAGTAGTATGACCAGGTAAATGAAAAGGGATTTGAATTTTACGGAACTTAAAATAGAATAAATTAAAATCCTGCTAAGGTTGGTCTTAGAGAAAAATATTTTTATGTTTAGAGATAAGATCTACTGGCAGTGTAATGGGGTTGCCATTAAAACATCATGCGCTAATAGCTATGCTAATGCTGTGATGGCTGAATGGGAAATGGAGAGCTTAATTAGAGGTCCCTTCAAACAGAATATTTTGTTTTTTCGAAGGTTTATGCATAACCTGTTCCTTTTATGGAATGGGTCACTAGAACAGTTGATGGATTTTGTTGAGTTTATTAATAGCTCTACACAGTTCCTTAGATTTACACTGAATTGGTCATGCATTGATGTGAATTTTTAGATGTCACTATATCTAAAGGAGAGAATAATGAATTGAATATGAGGTTGTATAGGAAAGAACGCCATGCGAATAACCTATTAAGTAGTGAGAGTATGCATCCAAGATACATATTTAGAAATGTAGTACAAAATTAGATATATAGAGCATCTAGGCTTAGTGCAAGGGAGGAGGATTTTGAACAACAGGTCGATATGGTTGGTGCTGAGCTTATGGAAAGGGGTTATGATGAACACATAGTACGGAACAATACAGCAGATATGATTAAATTAAGACATACTAGACTTAAACCATATTTTTCAGAACCAGTAGAAGCCAACACAACTTGCAGTAAAAGAAGTACATATAACTCTAGCAAGCTGAGTATGTGCTTCAGTTATTCAAGGAATATTAGACAGTATACGGATATTATTAATAAGCATTGGAATATTTTGACCACTGATTGGCAGGTGAGTAAATTCTTGGATTTGCAACCTCAATTCACCTTTAGAAATAATAAATCCCTAAAAAGAAGGCTCTGTAATACGAGAGATTGTGCTAAGGTTGCCAGTATAGGAGGGACCAGACCTTGTGGGAAATGTCACTTTTATATGTATATTGCAAATGGTCAGGACTTTAGACATCTGGACACAGGGGAGGTGTTTAAGATCAGGATAAGTGCAACATGTGATAGCTCTCACATTGTTTATTTGGCTGTATGTTAAGTGTGCAATAAATTTTATGTTGGCAAAACTGACAGACAGCTAAAGGATAGAGTGAAGGAACATTTGTACCATATTAAGAAAAAGAGCTCATTTAATGTGCTGGCTAAACATGTGAGTGAAACCAATGACCAACATATTTTTAGGTTTATGGTTTTGGGGAGATGTTTTGAGAACCAAAGGGGAGGTGATATTAGAAGTAGAACTGAAGGGTTAGAGGCCAATTGGATTGTGGGATTAAGGGCAGATGTAGGACATGGCCTTAATGACCATGTACCTTTGAGACCCATTCTAAAATCAAGATAATTACATAGATAACTCCATGTTCTTATGGAACATGTTTTAAAAATATTTTTATATGTACATTTTATATATTTTTTATGTATTTGTTATGTCCTCTATATGTGTTTCTATGTGTTTTTATGGAGAATTCTCTATACCATTAAATGTTAAATAATTGATCATGTGACTATGATTAAATGGTATAGAAATAGTGTTTTAGCTCAATGTGGTATACACCTGAAGAAACATCCTGTGAAAGTGCTTGTGTTTACTGTTATTAAATCTTTTTGAGAACCTGGAGCTTTGCCTTTGCTTGTTTTTTGCCTTTGGATGTGTAGCATTATGTATATTAGCTACAGGTACATTTCAGAGAACCACAGAGGATATATTAGGGGTGTCACATGCCTTAGCTTCCAGTATATTACACCAGTTTCTAAATGCTATTCTATAACATGCAAGGGAGCATATCTGTTTCTTTTGAACCTCACAAGAGAGATGAAGAACCATGCAAGAAATGTATGCAACAACATACATCCTAGATGTTATGGGGCCATAGATTACTCACACATAAAAAAGCCTCATCCACTGACCAGGGAAGGAGGTACATCAACAGAAAAAGATACCACTCTATAAACTGTTAGGTTGACTGTAATGCCCAAAGGATTATCTATAATGTCTGTGTAGGTAACAAAGGCAGTCTTAACTACTCACACATATAGAACACCTGTAAGCTGTACACAAGGTGTGCTAATGGTGACTTTCCACAAGGGCATCTAGTGGGGATGCAGGTTATGCCCTGGATCCATGGCCCATGACAGCCATGATAAACCCACACAACTCCACTAAGCAAGGATACAGTGATGCTCACTTTCAAACTACAGATGTATTAGTACATGTATTTGACTTGCTCAAATCAAGGTTCATGTGTCTAGACAACACAGGAGGTGCCCTACAGTGCAAGCCAGCCACCTCTGCCAAAATGCTTACAGTGAATTCCACTCTGCACAATAACAATCTCAGGAGACATCTTCAACCAGGACCGCAGTTCCCAGTACACCCATAGCTGCAGAAGACACAGATGCGAGTCTGAAGAAGAACAGTCAGCCATAGATGCTGCTGACAGACATAGGCATGCACAATATTCCATGACTCTGGCTAAGAGGTAAAGGATAGCATATACAGAATACTTAAAAGAAAGAATAATATGTATTGTCTTAGCATATACAAACATTACAAATGATGCTTGACAATATGCACAGCATTTACTTAAAAATGTAATGGTTGTATTTGTTTAGCATCAGATGCAGGCACCTCCCCTCGAGAATTCTCACATCTATAATATTACCAAGGTAAGTTCAAAACCTGTATAGAAGAAACAATGCAATTGTATAAATGACTACTGTCTTATGCCATTTGCATATGCTCCTAAGCTGATACATGTCTCAGGGGCACAGTAATGCTAGTAATACTTTATGATTGATGCTTGGAATACACAGTTATGAATTTTACCCACTAATGTGTAAAAACCCTTGCAGTTGGTCACTGTATTTAAGCCAGTGAGCAGGTTAAGGGCAGCATCATTTGTACAAATACAACAATAAGCAGACTTAGAAAAATCAACTTTGACTGCATGAGTAACAACACTAACACAAAACAGTGAGAATTAACAATTACACCAGCTATCATAAACAAATGATCATGAACTATGAATAAAAGCATTTATTCTGCAATACAAATTTAATAAAGGAAGGTTCTGAATAAGCAGGCATTAGCTAGCCAGTCTATGCATGAGACATATATGCAACCCAAAATCACACAAAAATATGCAAAGGGAAGAGCACAGTCATCATCACTTGCATGGGGGGGGGGGCAGGAGGGCAAGCCTACACCAAAGATGGGAGTGTGTACAAATAAAACAAAATGTATTTCTGAAATATCCAATTTGCAGGGCCAGTATCAAAATATGTTTAGCAGTCAACAGTAGTGCTTAGATAAGTAGTGTGTGTGTGTGTGTGTGTGTGTGTGTGTGTGTGTGTGTGTGTGTGTGTGTGTGTGTGTGTGTGTGTGTGTGTGTGTGTGTGTGTGTATACATGAACACAATTAAGCACTATGTGAGCACTACATCCTGGCATCTTGGACTGGTGTGAAACTTACATGGTAGGCTATTCAGTTCAGCATTGTTGACCCCAACCATGATAACTACCTCTGCAGAAGTTGCATTGCTAGTTCCATGGCTTAGATAGAATTTAGGGTGTTACCTGACTATGACTGATGTCTGCTGGACAAACTGTCATCTCGACTGCATCAAGGGCCATGACCATGTGACATACCATGCCTGGGTGTAGACACCCAATCATTTATGGAGCAGTGAAAGTAATGCTTTTATGGGATTGGGCTCTTTCATGGCCATGTTGGCTATCACTGGACACTGAAGCAGCTCGATATCCTTGTGGATGTTGACCTTCCTCCAGCAAACATTCCATTAGATACAATGCCCAATCTGGTATGTCATTCATCCTGTTTAAGGAGTCATCCATATAGTTCAAGCAGTCCCAAACGTCAGAATGCACAAGCTTTGGTACTCAACTATCTCTTCTGAGGTCCTTGTGGAACATGCCTGTGACTCCATGATGGGCCTACGCACACACACCTACTGGCACACCAATATCAGAAACAGAGTGGACAGCAGGCCTCCTTTCAGCAATTTTAACAATGCTTCCGTGTAGCACCTCACCATCAGTTCATCTGAGGTCAGTATCCATGGATATACTGACTGTGTTTGAAATAGGGGCAGGAGATGGAGGCCCAACCCCAGTGTCAGTCTGACCTTCTGTACCCTCAGATTGTGCCTCTTCATTACCAACTTCATTTTCAGAGGTTATCGATACTCTGAGATCAGGGCCAGGAGTTGCACAGTGCCACTGGCAAGAACAGTTATGATAAGAAGTAAGGAAAAAAGAAACAGAGAATAAACAATTATAAAACCTGTGTTAGATGAAATGTATATTACAACTTAAAATACTCTAATGCAATGAAATCTAATAACCTTAATTTTCACATTCATCTACTCTTTGGCTGTTGTTAAGAATACAGAAGGTATGAAGGTATGTACATACAGGTTGTCATGTAATTGTATACCCAGATGTCCCTACATATAAAAAAAGATAGATGAAACAAGGATGATAAGCATCAAACAAAAAAAGAAACAGAATACAATTGCATTTATAGCAGTAGAATGGGACACATCTCACAGAAATCAATAATGTTAATTTGACTAACCCCTATTTGTACAGATATATGTATGCAATGACATTTATTTATATAGCATACCTGCCACTTCTGCAATAGACATATTTGTAGGGGTCTTCCACATCAGCCTAACATCAAAGATTCTGTCTGAACCCTGTGCAGAGCTGTCAGGATCTCTGACTGCGCACAGGATCTCCTCTGTTTCAGTTAGTAGTTGCTTGGTAAGAGAACCACTTCCTAAAGCCATATATTCAAAGGCAATTGCAGCTGCAAAATGTCTGACTACTGTAATCATATCACTGGCCCTATTTCTTATTTTGGAATATGTACATCCATGACCTCCCACAGCATTCATTTCACTCCCAACAGGCTCTCCAGTACAGTCATGGGAGGACATCACCACTGCCTCTCTCCAACAGGAATGACCCATGGTAACATAGGACTTGAATAAGCACATAATTTTCTGCAACTGTGAATGGTGCTTTACAGGGTGTAGATGTCTTGGGTACCACAGCCCTGTAGGAAAGGAAACCTAATATGAAAGAAGAAATCCCTAAGTACAAAAACAAAAGACAGCTAAGCACACAAAATGTATGTATCCATCAATAATACACAAAATACATAAAGTAAGGTTAATATCAGTACATAGAACTTATTAAGCCCCCTCTCCAAATGCAAAAGGAAATAGAAGTTGGATAAAGATTTATAGCAGGATAAACATTTATGTCACTGTGTAGTACAGTCCAACATAAAAAAATAATTGCAAACCTTTAAAGGAAAAATGGTTAGCACCTTTTTTGTCTGAGATGCACTTCTGTGGAGGTCAACCAGGTATACTTCAAAAAGCCTTAACAAAATTGTCATTGCTACTAATGCAATAATCCATAACCTTGGAAATAATTAATAAAACAGACTTTAGAAAAAAAGTGGTCAGCTTTAAAAACTAATAATTGCCATTAAATTGTTATCATTATGTACACAAGTACTGCATTTTCAATAAATAACTGTGGCATATATGCCCATTCCAACAGCTACTGAAAATAATGCAGGCAATACAGCGATACTTGTATTGTTAAATGCAAACCATAACTAAGGTGCAAATACATAAATGTGTTCCTAACAACAACCTACTTTTGCAGCATCAGTTGTGAAAGAAAAAAAACAGTTTACAAAGCAAGTAGTAGTAAGTAGCAGTATTGAGTTCTCTGGATCCAATCTCTCCTATTATGATATAGGTTACTTAACTACATGCTTATCTTCATATAATGCAGACTCAGCCCCCTCAGCACAGGGAATATGCAAATGAGATCTGAACTTATTAGTATTCATGAATTCCACAATCTGCACTAAGTGCAGGGATTGTAAACATGGTGGAAAGACCTACATGACTCAATGAACACACCCTACCTCTGCAAGGATGAGCACTGAGAAGTGCTAAGTGCTTGCAAATGTAATGATTTGTCTGACTGCAGTATCAGTCAGGGTGTATGAGGGAGAAGGGACTTACAAGACATCCTGGGGATACCATTGACTGACTTAGGACAGCAACATTCTTAACATTGATATGAATTGTTTCTGAGAACAGTTTTTGCCTCTGAATATAGCTGCATTTGCAATTCTAAGGAAGTACATTACTCATTGAAACATGTATTAACAGCAAGGCAAAGCACATAGCAGTCTTGTTAGGGAATCATACATTTGGGAAGTATGTTCACAAAATAAAGAAAAGCAAAGAGGTATAGTGTTCTCAATTTTTTAGATTGTCTGAGGAAAGGTTAAGCTTCCTTCTTGCCAGTATCACAGTCATCAACACATCTAACTACAAAGTACATGGGACAAAAGTTAAGAATTAGTGCAGTTGCACCTGTTATATCAATTGAAACTGTGTCACATATTAAATATAGTTAACCTCTTTGTATCTTCACAGTATACTTTGTGTGTGGTATATACTGATCAGAATCTGAACTGTGTCTTGCGAATGCTGTGGTGTTCTGAGAAAAATAAATGCTGCTACCGATAAAGAAAAATAAATGCTGCTACCATATGCTGTGGTGTTCTGATCTTTTAATCCACATATTACATTGTTTGTGCAAACATAATGATGCTTAATGAGAATATGGTCATGTTGGAACATAACAAAGTTGAGGAGATATCAAAACTTTACATTTTAACTACATATTTTATAATGGTTCCCCTAGATTTTTTTCTCTTCATTGTTTGCATGCAGTTTGGCATTGCACAATGTGGACTGACAGTGGTCTGTATCACTGAACTACACTTCACATTCTTAAAGCAAAAGTGAAAATTTTAATTTAAGCAGCCTTCTATAGTACAAACAAACCTCGTGGCAGCGTGCAGTCAGAACTCTGGATAGTACTCAGTGAAGAAAATACATCTGTCAGGTAAATTTCTCTGTGACACAAGATGTAAGCGTAGTGACCCCAGAGAAAAAGGACAGTTGGTGCAGGGTTTGAATCCAGTTAACTGATAATTTTACAGAGGGGTGCCTGATTACATATGTACACACATTTGTGATATCATTGTGTTGTTTAAAATTCAACCATTCTCAAAATTGCTAACATGTGAGCTATTGTATACCCACTTTCATGATATTCATCAACTACAATTCTGAAAATATGTGCCACACTTTACATTCCTGATGTTACATGGAGATGTGAGAAGGTTGATATCATTACTGTAATGCACTTTTTTACTCTGGTTATTGTTAGGTATACCCTCTGCTTCCATCAAGTTTTCATTTCAGCTTTTTGTCTCTGTTAATTGATTTGTTTTATTTTTGTTAATGTTTTTCTAATCTATTTTGCATTTGCTCTCTGCTTGGCAGTGCACAAACATGTTTCACTTCCTTAGGAAAAAAGTGTGAGATTTAATTTAGACTGCCTTCTGCAGTACAAAACAGCCTGGTACTGGTTTATGGCTGTCAGCACTCTGGATAGTACTTAGTGAATCAATTCCACCTCTCAAGTAGCTATCACTGCAGCAAAAGGTATAACTGAAGTGGCTTTAGAGAAAATGGACAGGGAAGGCAAAGTTCTAATTCAGTTACTTGATAATTGTATGGAGGGTGGCCTGAATAAATATTTATATATTTTGTTAGATTACTGTGTTGTTGTGTAAAACTCTACAATTTTCAGAATTGCTAAATGTATGTGAGCTTTTGTTTGTTCACTTTTACAATTATTTGACATTAACTACAAGTCTGATAATGTGCGCCACACATATTTCTGATGTTACAAGGAGATGTGAGAAGGAGGAATGTGTCACTTGAATGCACTTTTTGTTCTGGGCATTGCTAGGTAAACCCATTAAATGAATTAATTTTCCTGACATATTTTTCTATGTCTTATTTTTTCCTTCTAATGCCTTTCCTATTTGATCTCCACTTGGCAGCACACAAACATGGTTCACTGTCTAAGCAAATAAGTGAAACATTTAATTTATGCAGCCTTCTGTAATGGAAATATGCCTGGTGGCAGTGTCAGCCACCAGTACTCTGGATAGCACTCAGTGAATAAATTCAACCTGCTAGGCAACTTTCCCTGTTGCATACGGACTAAATGCAGTTATCATAAAGATGATATAGGGTTCAAATCCAGTTGCTAAATATTTTTATAGGGGGGGAGGTCTAATGCTGTTTGTCACCACATTTTGCTCAGGAATGTCACTGTAAATGCACATCATTAATCATAAGTCTTTTTATTGCAAGGCATGGGTTATTACTGCTACAGAAGCCCAATATAATGTGTGTATATTATATAAAACGTGACAGTTATATTTTATGTAGAATGAGTTCTCACATATAAGTATATGTTTATGACAGTATCCCCTGGATTCAGAAAGCTCTGCATGGAGTGCCTGAAAGTGCAAGAGCTACTGCATGCAATATGGCCACCGAGCAATCCAGGAATGAGCCCCCGAGATGTGCACGTGCATGCCTACACTATTCCCGCATGGACACCACTGCTATATGCTAATTACCTCATTTGCTGGTAAAAACCATGCAAATGAGGTGAATTAGTGATCCAGGAAGCAGGCAGGCGTCTGTGTAGGAATAGTGTAACCTGCAGAAATGTATTCGGTTACTAATTGAATACATTTCTACAAATTACAAACGGAGGCATGACAGCTCAAAAGAAAGCATGTATTCAATGTAGTAGGCATGCCAGTGACCAAATATATGGCCATTGGCATGAAAAATAGTTGCACATTTATAAAAAGCAAGTTTATTTATTTTTTTGTCTGATCTCGGAAGTTTAAGCATAGGACAGCGGTGCCCAAACTGGATCAACCCGAAAATAAGAAATAAAGGGGAAAATGCACCTTTAAACCCAAATTATCATTTTGCCATAATAGTCAATGGCATACATAAGATAACAATACCAGGGAATAGTGGTTGCTAAGGGTGAAGGCTCAAGGTGAGTGTGGTAACTATGAATTAGCATTCTGTTTTATGGAAATGAGGGGATACAGAATCACAGATTTCCTCTCATTGTTAGCTTGCACCCAACTGTGTAGATGCAGCAACACCATTGTATAAGTCTAAGAGGTGGATGACCTCATAAGGGGATGTGTCATGTATGCTGTAAGCTTATCGGTGCTCTGTGGCCCATGTTTGCCCTAAGCAGAGCTAAGGAAGAGGGTGTGTCTGAGGCTGCCTAGCAGTGTTTACACTGCCTAAATGGGTGTGCACTGCGCACCAGGTTTAAAAAAAAAAGGCAGGATATAGCAGCTCTGTTCACATCTGAGCACTGGGTATGTGACACACACATAAATGTCAGTGAGGCTCACATACCCACCACCAGCCTCAGCCAGCAGGACAGGTGTAGATGACCATAAAGAAAGGCTGGGCTAAGGCCTCCAATTGATGGCAATGGTGAGCATCCCCTTCCAGAGCTACACAGACAGACTACAACAGGTCTGGTGAGATCTACACAGACAGACCACAACAGGTCTGGCAGTTGTATGTTAGTTCTGAAAGGTAAGAAGTCTAAAACTGAAATGTAGGTCAATAAAACCTAAGATCCATACTCTGCTGATATGCCTCCAGTCTGCATGATAGGTCAGAATATAATATGAAATGGAAGCCAACAGAGTACCTGAAATACCAGTACAGTCATAGCAAATGTTTAAACTCGTCAGGTGTGCCCCCGGCACAATCCTATGTAAAAATACAGTAACATGTAAGTGTGAGGAGTAATATCAGTGGAGCACAGATTACCCAAGCTGGCCCAATCTACAGGATAGATTGTTGCATGTGTACAATATGCAGGGGCCTGTGTGTTAGGTTGTTGTGTGTTCAATATTGTCTGAAAGTGGTCAGCATGTAGGCATGGAGGGTTGTGTCTCGGTGGCCTATGGGCAGTACTGTGGCTGACAAGGCCATGTTCTGACAACTGCAGTGCCAACCACAATGCTTCTCAGCAATACCCATGTCAGCAGTCGTCCATACTCACTGTCCAGATGTCAATATATGTCACCATCTGAAAGATGTACATGCCATGAATGTGGGCCCATACATACACACAGTACACAGGTGGAAGTACCTTGACAGAGTGCATAAAATGTAACTGTCAACTGCACGCAACTTTGGAATTGTACATACAGGTTAGCAGCACATTAGTTGTCCATGTAGTATAGAATACTGATGTAGTCTGGCCAATCAATGGCAGACCACAAAAGGCACAATTATGAAGTAATGAGAGACTGCCTATGTCCCCCACACAAGGCAGCATAAGAGGAATGTCCCAGGTATAGCTATGAGTCAGCTGCAAGTAGCTTCCATATCACACTTGCACTCAGCTCACCCCACCATCAGCCACAGGTTTATCACAGGCCATACCCTTGCTGTTGGGAATGAGTACAGTATGACCCCACTTTTGTATGGGAATACCCACAGAATGCAGCATGCTAAAAAGGTGTCCCATGCAGGTGTGTCCCTAGCTGTAAGCAGCACCCTGCTTGCATCCAGACCAATGGATCAATACAGAGAGGAACTACTGCCATTAACACCTCACACACTTACCCTGTCATCCCAGAGGAACCCGCTGGCTCGCGGCCTGGGAATGTAGGAGTGACAGAATGCACTGGCCTGCTACAGATGGTCTGCATCACTACCAAATCACCTACAGCCCTCTGTCATAGGCTTGTGCCTCCCCTGTAGTGCCAATGTATGATATCTTATGGGGTCCCAACTAACAACCTAACACAGTCAACAGAACACAAATGCAAGGCTATGTTCACAAATCCCAGTAGCATGCCCATCATGTCCTACTGCATGAAATGTGGACCAATCCATAAATACCACTGGGATGAAGGGCCAACTATAGGAATACTTCTCAGATATCACTTGCATAATGTCAGGACGAGGATAGAATAACAGAGTGGGGGGTGTAGAAGCATGGACATCATGGAGAGTGTGAAGTCTGAAACTCTGATGTGTGCCCATACTACCCCTGCCTACAAACCCAGTAATGGGTGGTTACAAACCTGATCATAAACCACAATGTGAAGGGAACTGACCAGATATATGAACCCTGCCTCTGGGTAACCTGGGTGAATCTGTACAGCTGAGAGATATGGCCACAGCAGGATATGCCCATTATGTTACTTCAATATATGTACAAGAAAGGGATCCTCAGCCACCATAGTACCAAGATGCTGGACTATTTACACAGACCCATCAGCACATGTCTGCAGCTACCCCTCCAGAATGGCAGGAGTGTGCAAGAATTTGTAGGCTGAGGACCACAATACTGGACTCAGCTTCATTCATCTTGTATTTCCCAGGAAATAACTGTGAGCAAATGATCATATCTGTTAGTAGTTGGTGACATAATATATCACAGTGTAAAATAGTACATATGTCTGAATATATCTGCTAACACCAACCATGTAACACAAGCAGCACAGACAGCAATAGTTACAGTATCCCACTATCTGTCACCCATTGTGACTCCATATTGTCAACCTATCTACAGATATCCCGCAGAAACAGGTTGTTAGCTGTAGGTGTAGAACACCAAACCCTGGACTGGATTACAACCCTACCTGGAATGGATTCACACACTCAATACAGAAAGGCATACTGGGCATGCTCCTAGAGAAATGAAGCTCATGTCTGACAACACAGTGGACTATACATGTCTGTCATTCGCAGATGTCTGTGCACACACACCAAATTGTACACAACACACATTGGATAGGAGTACTCACACATACCCAAGGCCAACACACTATAATATGTCAAGCATACACACACAGAGATGTGGGGAAGAGAGAGACAGACAGTGACAGAGAGAATTCCATTATGAGGCCTGTTCCACCCACTACACATCCAAATGGCCAATATCACATGATGTGCTGATGTCAATCACTGTAGACATTCCTTTTGGTAGCCATCAGCCCTATAGTGTCTGTGGTGCTTGTGATAACTGTGTAACATGATAGTACAAATCAATATTCATCTAGCATTTATATACTCAGTCCAGTCAAATGTAAAGTTGTGTGTGACTGAGTGTGTGTGTGTGTGTGTGTGTGTGTGTGTGTGTGTGTGTGTGTGTGTGTGTGTGTGTGTGTGTGTGTGTGTGTGTGTGTTTCCAGAGGAATGAGTTATGGCCCATTCATACACACTGTACTTTCCATTGCCCATGTTAGCACTCCTGCTGATGTCAGTCACCTTGAAATAACCCTTTGGCCAAATCTCAGCCCTATAAGCTATGTGGTACTTGCAATAAGTGTATAATACTGTAGTGTAACAAACTAGTTAGGTAGAAGTTCTAATCCCAGACATGGCAACTGTTATACTGTGTGTGTGTGTGTGTGTGTGTGTGTGTGTGTGTGTGTGTGTGTGTGGAGAAGAATGATTTTGAGGCCATTCACACTCATTACACCTCCCATTGCCCTGCTTTAGCACTCCTGCTGTCAGTCACCTTAAAATAACCCTTTGGTTAAGTCATAGCTCTATAAGCTACGTGGTGCTTGCGATAACTGCATAATGCTTTAGTGTAGCAAACTAATTAGGTAGGAGTTCTAATCCTGGCCCTGGCAACTGTGATAATGTGTGTGTTTGTGTGAGAGAGAGTGTGTTTGTCTTTGATGATACCTGATTTTACAGACATTCACACTTACTACTCTCCCCTTACCCCTCTTTTAGCACTTCTGCTGATGTTACTCACCTTCAAAGATACCTTTGGACAGTTCCCCAACATATAAGCTCCATGGCACCTGTTATATCTGCATAATGTTGTAGTGTACCATACTAATTTGGTAAGAGTTCTACTCCTAGACATAGCAACTGTGTGTGTTTGTGTGAGTGAGTGTATGTGTGTCTTTGTTGGCACATGATTTTGTGGGCATTCACACTTGTTGGCACCTGATTTTGTGGGCGTTCACACTTACTACACTTCCCTTACACCTCCTTTAGCACTGTTGCTGATGTCACTCACCTACAAATATACCTTAGGACATATAATCTCCGTGGCACATGCAATAAATGCATAATACTGTGATAGCAATACTTAGCCAGGTAGGGCTTGAAACTCAGTACTGGCAAGTGTGTTTGTGAGTGTGTCATCAGTATCCTGTTGGGTTGATTGTGTAATAAAAGGATCCATTGCAGTGTAGGTTTTGCTACATTATTATATTGAGGATCTATATGTCCCAATGTCCACATTACAAGGCCAACAGTTGTTAAACACTGTAGAGGTTGTTGTAGACAATCCACAACCATAAATGTCTACTGCCATGTGCAAAGCCTACGTGACAGTATGGATTAGTGGACAATATAGGCAACCATTATAATACCCAGAGATCATTCTCCACCCATGGATCATACACAAACACACTTGGCTCCTTCTCTCTTCCTTTCTCTCTGTCTGTCTGTCTGTCTCTCTCTCTCTCTCTCTGGTAGATGTGGAAAAATACATCTGTTTTGCATAGGCAGCAGCTTGACATTTGTAGGTAATGGTCATGATCAGCTGATGGCCTGTGCAGGAATTGGAGTCCCCCACTTACTAACTGCATGTGGAACAGCTGTTGTATCATTCCTATAGCCATTTGCATGGAAACACACTCCTATAACTAAGCACTTCATGTGGATGTTGGCCCTTTTCCTTCACTGTGAGCAGGACTTCATGTGGGTGTCTGACAAACAGCCTCACCGAGAGTAGATGGAAATACCTCTTACAACAAACACTGTGGAGACAGGCCAACAAACTGGAGGGGCTTATTCCAGACATGGGGACAGAATGTAAGTATTGATGTTCTACATTAGAAGTAATGTTTAGGGTTTGTGTGGATAGGGTTGTTCTGCATGACAGTGTTATGTGGTTGAGAAAACTCTCACCTGTAGGGTTATCTGCAGACTGACCAGAGTTTGGAGTCTTAGATGTGGTGTGTTACTCACACATTTTCTGTCTTTATAAATGCAGTAGCATACTCTGATGATTGCAGTCAGTAAATGGTGACATCCATGTGTGTGTTACTGACTATATCCCTCAGAAGAGATATGTCACTACACACCCTGTTACACCAGCAATTTTCTCAGTTTATCACAGTAATATGTCAATATTGGCCCTGTGTTTGTGCCTCTGTCCCCCAAGTCTGTCATCCTTTGTCCATATGTCATGCAGTAAGAGGTGGATATGTACAGTATATCATTATTTACTGACATCATTGCTGATATCAAGCCAGTGATATATCAGACTGCCAGACATGTTATGTATAGGAGGCCTTATATTTGAGGACAAAACCTGGACATGCTGTACAGTAGTGAGGTCTGTGACTTATGGTGATTGTTGACAGAGTGTCAGTATTGTGTAGCAGTGTATTGTGAATATGTTATTTGGCCTGTGTACAGACCGGGGTAGATGTCAGTGTTCTTGGTCCTGTTCTATCTGATGTTGAATGGTGCTCCAGTTTCTGGAACCCTAACAGCTTATATGTTTGTAGGGCCAGACTGAAATATGTCCCATACCACAGTCAGGCATCAGACTACACTGTGAATTGGGCAAGTATATGTAGGGTTAGTGTGAGTGGCAAATATGAGGATGGGTTTTGCTCACACAGTCCATATACTGTACTATTAATTAGGCTTACTGTAATGTGACTCTGACTGTGTTGAGATTGGCTGGGGGTATGCACTTTCACACTGGTGTCTGTTACTCCGTGCTGTTACATGCCTGTAGTGCCTGCTACATTTGCAATTACATGTGTATTCCCTCATAGGAAAATTGGGTTAGTGTTGTGAAAGCCTACCTGTAGTTTAGACAATGCTTGTTGACATACCCAGCAGCTCAGTGTATTTACCTGGTGTGATCTTATGTCCAGATATTTGTCAGATGTACTGTTGCCTGGCCACCATATGTGTTGTGTATTTCTGACAAAGCAGTGGGATGCGCTGAAGATGTATGTCAAAAACTACTGGGAAGTATGTGGGCTTGGGATTTCTGCTCCTCCAATTAATATGTGTTAGGACAGACAGCAGGGTCTGAATGCATCAACTGTGTGAGCTTATCTACTTTGATATTTGTGATATATCCCCATTTTCATGGCTTTAAACTTCCCCTTTGTCAGGCTTGGTCCACATGTCTTGCACTAAGGAGTTCTATGTATACCTCTCAACTGTCCAGATTGTTTCAGACTGTCCATGTTATTGCTTATATTTCTGCTGTATTCCACAGGATCATTACTGTGATTTGTGTGGTACTTCACTATGATGATTTTATGATGTCTGTTAGTAACTGATGCTGTACATGTCAGTATCAGAATTGACTTCCTACACATGTCTATTGACAACACCTGTTACTATAGCAACATTCTACATTTATAACTGCAATATTTACATTATGTTCCCTTGCACTAAGAGGTTGAGAGTTATGGTGCTGAGGTATGACTCCACTACATGTTAAGGGCATATGTTTCATAAATATATATATATATATATATATATATATATATATATATATATATATATATATATATATATATATATATATATATATATATATATATATATATATATAGATATATATATATATATATATATATATATATATATATATATATATATATATATATATATTCTCACTGAAACCCATTTCACTGACAGCTCATTTCACTGACAAACTTTAAATGTGGGCAACTATATATTACAACTAATCCCAGGTTTTGCCCTGATTACTTTTGTCAGTGAAATGAGGCTGTCAGTAAAATGGGTTTCAGTGAAATGGGATGTTGGTGAATAGAAGTAGACCCATATATATATATATATATATATATATATATACATATGTATCTATATATCTATATCCTTGTTATGTGTAAACATGAGTGTTGTATATACCCTCTCAGATGTATCCCACCATATTTATCTGATGCGTGTATATTTAGATATAAAAATATGACTGATTAAACACTATTTTCACTAAGAAGTAATAAACAATTGTAATAGTCAAAGCAGTTGTTCACTACTATTCAGTATGTGTACTGAATGATATATTTGAAAAAGCAACACACAGTTTTACAGCTCAAATGGCTTAGTAGTAAAGTGCTGTGATTATAGTCTAAAAGGTCCTGGGTTCAATACCTGGAAGGGCTATTTATTTTGTTGCTCGGCAGAACAAGGACTGTTGGATACAGAGTGGTTAAGGCAGTTTTGAGCAGCTTTAAGCGGGTTTGCTTTGGGTTGCGTGATGGTAACTGGTGCTAATGTATGGTTAAATGATAAGGTAGGCTTTGCTTACCAGTGCGCAAATCTGCTTAGTATTTACATTTAAGCAATGCTTACACCTGCTAACCATAGCTCAGCCCTGGTAACCAGTGATCACATTCCAGTATGATAAAATAGCAGGGTAATGACATCTTTAATAAGTGTATTTCATTCCATGTACATAACATGCTTCTATGTGCTGTCATTACAGTAGCAAGGGGTGTGAGTATACTGTATGGGACATCTGAGTATATATGGATAGTACCACAATCTTTTCTCTTTGTATGTGTTTCATACTTGGGTAGTATCCCAGGTTATATGCAGTCAAACTTGCATGTATTGTATCATTACGTTACTACTTTTAACAGTGCTTTTGCAAGTAAGAGTAGATTGCAGATTGTAGTACTGGAACCATACACCCCTGTATGCAAAGCTGGACTCTGAGTACTGACTATCATGTTCTTGGTGTTTGAGCTGTATGTTTTTAAGTATTTCCTATTGAATACTGATCTGATATGTTGGTATTAACTGTAGACTACTATGTTTTTAGTACATGTCATTGAGGACTGCTGTCATGTAGTAATGGCATACCTATCAGTTTCAGATGTCTATCTGTCAAAACATTCTTCCTAATGCATAACCTGTTGGCTAGCTAATTTCTGTTTGTCCTGTGTACAGATGTGCAGATGTCAGGTATTCATCTTGGCTGCTTACAGGCAATCTCTGATTGTCTGACACTGACATGTCTTCCCAGCTGTGCTATGAATGCCACAGCTAGGAAACCCCACTCTGTATGCACCACATGCAATGGATACCTCAAACAAATTACCACAATCAACAGAACACATTTGGGTACAGATCCCTAACCCAGACACTGGCCATGTTATGCAATATATATTGCATACATATCAATTGGAGCACCTCACTGGTCCTCCTCAAGAGAAAACCAGATGACTGGATGTTGAATTTAACTGTCACCCTGGGGATCACTCAAGTGGCCTCACTTGATAGATGGCCTACTGACAAATGTCAGGTGGCATGACACCAGTGTACCCACATTTTATTTATTTATTTTTTTATTTTACATTTGTTGACCGGGCTAGTCTAACTGGATATATGTCCATTTTCAGTAGAGGCCCGGGGAGAAAAGCTCCAACTAGTGAAAGAACCTGTCTATAGATATACAAAAATTTAGAATACAGGTAAAATTCATACAAAAAATACTAAAAAAATATTTTTCAAAGTGATCACACATTTACAAGTACGTGGAAACAAAAATGCAAATTACTGGACTTGAATTAGTGCAGTTATTGAGGAGGTTACTAATAAATTGTTGGGTAAGGATAATAACTAACACTATACAGAATAGAACGTAAAATAAGAAAGGAAGATGTAAAGGAAGAAAAATAGAGGGTGGATGAGTACTTGTTAGAGTAGTACGACAAGTTATGATTTTAAGAATAAAGTAGTAGATAGGATTATGATGGAGAGGTAGAGTTGTAGTTGTTAAGTTGGGATTATTACAGAGAAGTGTAGGATATGATGAGTCAAGTAATTAGAGCAATGTTGGTCAATCGGGTTTAATACAAGTGCACATCCAGTGTGAATAGAGGAAGGACTTGAGTTTAATTTTAAACCGAGAGATAGAGGGAAGTGAGGAAAGGTCAGAGGGAAGTAGATTCCAGGTTTTTCCAACTGTGTTAGCAAATAGAGTGTCACCAGCTCTATTGTTTGATTTATTTATTTTTACAATAACTTTTTGGGAAGATCTTAGGAATTTTAGGTTGTAGTATGGGTGCATAAGGTTAGAAAGGAATGGGTGTCTTGGTAGGTTGGTAAAGTATTTTGTGGGCGATGGTCAGTTGGTTAAGTTTGAGCTGCTGCTGTAATTCAAGCCAACCTAAAAGCTTTAGATTGATACAGTGGTGTGTTCTGAAGGGTTTGCCTGTGGCAAACCTGGCTATGCTATTGTAGGAGTTTTCTAGTTTCTGAAGGTTGTTCTTTGACAGATTTGTATAAATAGGTGAGGCATAGAGAAGGGTAGAGATTAGATGGGAGTGGGCAATAGTTTTTTTGGTTGTAGGAGTGAGGAAAGGCTTGATCCTATAAAGAGAACCTATTTTTTTATTAATAGTTTTCAAAGTATTATTGATATGAGTGTCAAAGGTAAGGTTATTGTCAATGGTGATACCTAGCAGTTTGGTAGTAGGATCTTGGGATATGAGAGTACCATTGTTGGATGTTAGAGTGAAGTCAATAGAGGGATATTTGCTGGTAGGTGTAAAAAGGAGAAGTTTAGTTAATTTAGGATTTAATAGAAGACAGCGATTTGAGAACCAAATTTCAACAGAATTAAATACCTCTTGCATAAGGGAGTGGCGTTTGGATAAGGATGTGGCTGAGCAGATAAGAGTAGAGTCCTCAGCATACTGTATACATGTGGCTTGGGGAGTAACTAGGTGAAGGTCATTGATGAATATAGAAAACAGGAGAGGGCCTAGTATGGATCCCTGAGGGACACCAATATTAACTGGTAGGTGGGTAGAAAGAATGGAGTTCCAGAGCACTGCTTGATGTCTGTTATTTAAGTAGGACTGGAACCATTTTATGGCCAGCGTATCAAGTAACAGAGATTTAAGAATGTGTAAAAGTATGTTGTGATTTACCATGTCAAAAGCCTTAGACAGGTCAATGAAGAGTGCAGAGGAAAGCATGTTAAGGTTCCGTTTTTTGTTGATGGTGTCTGTAAAGGAAAGGAGGGTTGTAGTTGTGCTATGGGAAGGTCTGAAACTGTGTTGGGAGTTTGAAAGTAGGTTATTCAGGAGGAGGTGATCTAATACTTGCCTATGGATACATCTTTCCATTATCTTAGATAAAGGAGAAAGTATGGCAATAGGACGATAGTTGGAGAGTTCAGTGGAATCGCCGCCTTTATGAAGGGGAATAATATAGGAGACTTTCCAAAGTTTGGGGAGGTATCCTTCAGTAATGATTCTATTGATGAGAATGGATATGGGGTAGGCAATAGATTTAGCAGCTAACTGTAAGTATTCGGCGAGTAGTTGATCAGCAGAAGGTGTGCATGGTTTTCATTTTTGGATGAGGGAAAGAATAAATGCTGTTGGGACAGGTTGGAAGGAAAATGGAGGAGGTGGGTTAGAGTCAGAACTGGATACAGCTACAATCAGAGGAGAAAGCGTACTGGCAAGAGTTTGAATAGCTTTTGTGAAAAAGGTATTAAAGGCATCAGCAGTCTGTTTAGGGTTATTTTTGTCAATGCCTTGTGGGTTAGGTGTGATAGATTGGCCAGGATGTAATAGTTGATTGATACTAGCCCAGAACTTTTTTGGATTATTATGGTGGGTCTGCTGAGATTGAAGGAAATAGTTTTTTTTTTATCGGACAGTATAGCTTTTTTTGTCTCATTTCTCAGTTGTTTGTAGTATTGGTGATCTATAGGGTTTTTAGTTAAAAGCGACTTTTTCCAGTATTTATTTCTGAGATGGATTTTTTGCTTAGTTTCTTTAGAAAGCCAAGGAGCAGATTTCTTTAGAAAGCCAAGGGCAGGGGCATGGTGGTTGAGTATGGCAAGGAAGTTAGCATTAAAGTAGTCAACTGCTTCATCAAGAGAAAGGTGTTTTAAGGGGGACCAATTACATGTTCTAAGTTCAAGTAGGAATAGATCCAAGTTAAAGTTTTTCTTGGTTCTGATTGTCCTAAATGTGGGTTGAGTAGGAGGATTGGTTTTGAGTCTGATGATGTAAGTTAGAGAGTGATCGCTTATTTTGTCTGGGAGGGTACCAGAGTTGTAGGTTTGGGGCTGATTATTAATGAGAATCCAATCTAAGGTGCTTTCTTTCTTATTGGACTTGTTTATTCTAGTAGGGGAGTTAATAGTTTGTGTAAACCCAGAGAGGTTAATATGACTAGTAGGAACATTGTTGTTGCAACAATTCCAATCAATGTTAAATTCGCCAAGGACTATGGTTTCTTGGGGGATGCTTTGAGATAACCAACAGAGGATGTCTTCAATAGTAGAGATGTTATTACCTGGAGGAACATAGATACAAATAATATAGATAGATTTGACTGAGTTGATATGAAGTTTGGAAATGAGTATCTCAGCATTGGATTCCTGAGGAGGTTTTTGGTTGAGTATAGTTAATTCCAAATCAGATTTGTAAAGAACTGCTACTCCGCCACCTTTCCTAGTTACACGGTCTAGACGTAATATGTTATAACCAGGTGGGGTAATTTCATTATCTTTGGTTGCAGGTTTTAATCAAGTTTCTGTAAGACAAGGAGTATAGTTCCAAGAGAGCATGGATTTGTGTAATTTTATTATTAATGCTACGTGTATTGAGGTGAGCTATTAAGAGTGAGTTGGGTGTTTTTTTGAGTAGGGGGGGTGGTAGGGAGGATTGGGTAGTTAAGCTGAGTGGTAGTGGAGGTGGTTGGGCCATGCCCTACTCTTCTCATCTCTCCATGGACAATAGCCTGGTACACACCTAGCAACACCTGCAACTATGGACCTCAGTATTGCCAAATGTGTTTGTGTGCATTACTGAAAACAACAGTGTCTGTGTGTTTGTAAACTTGTAGTTGAAAATACTCTGAGGGCCTTCTCATTCACTACACCCCCATTGCTATACTTTGAAAGGGCTGCTGCTATAATTCACATTAAATATACCTGGTTATACTCTTCACCCTATGGGCTACCTGGAGCTTGCAGTACCAGCATAACACTGTTCTACAAATGGGTAGACAGGCATGGGTTACCCTCTGAGTCCTGACAAGTGTGTGTGTGTGTGTGTGTGTGTGTGTGTGTGTGTGTGTGTGTGTGTGTGTGTGTGTGTGTGTGTGTGTGTGTGTGTGTTGAGTGGGCATATTTGTAGGAGACAGCATTCTGAGAACACATTCTCCAAATACACTAAACTTTGCCATAAGTTATAAGGGATGGTGATGTTGCTGACATTAGGACAGCCACAACAAACCCTCACCCTACTATCCCTGTGGCATACATGCATATCCCTGTAGTAGCACTGGTTAGATAGACAATGGTTTGTATTGCAGTCCTGGTCAATGTGTGATTGTGCTTATTTCAGAGCATTATCATGGGTTTCAGTGAGTACAATATCCAATGTGGGGTATGGGTGCTGAGTTTACTGTATTTACACCATGGTACCCCCAGTACATGTCCCAAGGTCCAATGTATGAGGACCGCTGTCACCATCAACAGTACAGGTAACTAATGACACTATCCAGCCCAATGATGCATGTGCTGTGTGCAAAAACACAGTAACAGTATGGACTCACTGACAAGGTAGCTAGCACTGCTAAACCCAGGTCTGTCAAATGTGTCTATGACTGTATGTGCTTGTGAATGTGTATATGACAGTATGTCATACTATGTATTGTTCATTAACACCCATATCTCCCATTACCATACTGTACAAGGCCTGGTGATGTTCTTCACTTTACAGGAAGCTCGGACACACCTCACCGTACAAGCTCTGTGGTGTGTGCAATTAAGGCCAAACACATTAGTATCAGTAAGTACCTAGGTAGGGGTTCTACTCTCACTGTTGCCAAGTAAGTGTGTGTGCATGTGAAGGGATCTACTTCAGTTTGCAGAAAATATATTTCCCAAGAGATCCTTTGTTCAAAAACTTTCTGGCAAAAGGTAACATTTCAAAGCAATCATCTTGTGGAAATTCATTCCATCAAAACTAGTAGTGGATGTGTAAATGCCCTCTTCTCCACTGTACAGCTGTACAGTGATACTGGCATTGGTATATACAGTTGGTTGTGGTTGTTGTGGGCACAGCCACCCACACTGGGGTTATTGTTGTGCATACCCCCCCCCACTTAGTGTACTGTTATACTGTACAGTTTATGTTAAGAGGTTAAGTAGTTGTTAATCACACTATGTGTGGTTCTATGCCAACCCACACCCTCCAAACTGGGGGGGGTGTGCCCCCCACACCAGCACACCTATGTTTACCAACTCCAGGATTGCGCTACATTGGGGAAGAGGACATATACCCTGCCAGTACCATTTTCAATGACAGTGAACTGGCGGACTGATTATTTACTGATGTGATGTTTTGGCAATTTGGTCTTGGTGGAATTACATAGGCCAAAATGAGTTCTCTGCAAAATGAAGTACATTTATGTGAACATTATTCTCTGTGTATTGCATCAACACAAAAGCCTCTGTGTGTGTGTTATTCACAAACATTTGGTGTGTGCCACACAGTACACTTACCATTGTCCACTGTAGAAGAAGTGTTTACATCAGCCACCATGCACTCACCTGTATACACCTCTCAGACCTATCAGCCATGTGGCACATGCAGTAACTGTTATATAGACCTAATAAAAAAAATAAACAGACCCCAGAAGGATCACAATAAAGCTGTCGGACAGTCAATCAAATGTTAAATAATTTATTCTGAGTATTCACTCCATGAATAAAACATAACATATTCACTTCACTTTACTACAATGTAACACTCAATCTACCTAATACGTTTTTTTTAAAAACTTCGTCAGATGTGGTCTGGTCTTGCAATAGTTCTTATTTATACAGGTTTAAATTAATAACATCAAATCACCAACTTCATAACAAATGAGCAATACAATTTAAATAAATAACTTTAAAACTCCATAAAAACAAGATGATGAGCGTTACATTGTGGTAAAGTGAAGTGAATACTTTATGTTTTATTCGTGGAGTGAATACTCGGAATAAATTATTTAACATTTCATTGACTGTTCGACAGCTTTATTGTGATCCTTCTGGGGTCTGTTTATCTTTTTTATTAGTGATTGTTCGGGCCCTTTTCAGCAACTTTTTCTGGATTTACTTGTTCTACAGACCTGTTACTTGCGTTCAGCTGTACCCAGGATATGACACAGTCAATGTGCCACCACAGTGCCACATCCCTTGTAGGAAAGGACAGCAGACCAACATCCTGCTGACACATAGACAACTAGAACACAAACAGAATATATTATGGAGACCACAATCAGTCAGTGTTAATAACAGCTATAATGCATCATGGCTGGACAGCTATACACCTTGACATGTAAGCATTAAACATTACAGCTGACAACATGTTAAACAGCATTTCTTTGCTAAACCTTAGTATATTCACCCTGTGCATCAGTACCATATTAGCATGTCCCTGCATCGATGTTATGGATGACAGGGATGTGGCACAGGTATTATCATATGCACAGTGTGTGGTGTGGTTTTGCCAGAGGCCTAGGCTGAACCGTTTGGTTGACATCATGTGTGTGGGTTAGGGTTTTTTTATTAAATGACCTGTGCAGACATGGTGTGTGTAGGTATGGAGGTGCCCTAGATGTGTTGGTGATGTGTGTGTGTTTATGTATGCACACAGTTCTGCCATGTGGCTGCCCTATACAGGTGTATGTTGGACAGCTGCAGACCATACATGGCAGGGTGTACAGTTCACCGTGTCTGACCATGGACACGGAACTGTGCCTACCAGGGGTTGCATGGGCGCTACCAGGCAGAAGCCCAGATATGGTACTCTCCCATGATGATGACAATTGTCCGCTGGATCTGTGTACCTGTTGGCACTGGCCAGGACCATGTGCACATGGTCTGTTGTGTTGTGATGTGGACATCACCCCTCTGCAGTGCTGGTGCTGGTACTGCCACTATGAGAGTGGCCGTGAGATGTTGCACATCCACATAGACCTCCACCTGTTGGTGTTGCTGACCTACGTCCACGTGGCCAATGCCCTACTCCCACCACATGCTCTACCACAGACACCACACAGTCAAGGATTCCCACCATTTCACACAACCATCTATCTATGACCTCTGCAAAATAACGGTGGGCACCTGCAAGATCACAGGTGTAGTCACGTACAGCAGGAAGAGTAGCCTAAGACTATCTCTGGTGTAACATTCCATATGTTTCTGTGCCTCCATAATGGCCTAAAACATGCATCTGTTGACACATGCTGTGGCACTTCTGCCAGGGGCATTATGGCCAGCAGCCCTCCTACGAGCACCCCTGTAACATCTGCCTGTGTGGGACCTCACCAGTCATCTGGCTATGGCTGCTGTGTACAGACACACTTGCCATAGTCACCACACTTTCCTATCCCATGCCACCACCCGCCAACTGTCCCTCATCTATGGCCACTGGCGATGGGGTATGTATAGGCACTGTGACTGTGTGGGGGGATGGGGTGGATAAAAGTCAATGTCAACCAATGTCACAGATTCAGCCCTGGACAACCCTGCCTGTGCCTCACTATGCCTATCATCATTGTCAGAGTCTGTATGGACACTAACATCAGTTTGCCTGCAGTAGGGACCCTGACTCACCTCGCCACCTGTGAAGGGCAAACAAGAAATGTAAATTAAGACCTGTACGTTATAGTTTATTTCTGCACACACTCAGTCACACACACACACACACACACACACACACACACACACACACACACACACACACACACACACACACACAAAACCTCAGTGGTGAGGTGGCACAAATATATTACACAGACCTCTCATTACCCAACAGTTAACACGCATGACATATGGCACTCAACAGCATGCACTGCAGCCATACTCAATCCTTGTTACCAACATTATACATCTCTGTGATGCATGAGTTGTGTTAGTAGGTGATACCCCTTCCCCTGGAACACACTGCACCCATGTACTCAGTATTGCTGTGCACCTGTACAGTACACTGACGTGTACTGTGCACCATACCTCACAAGTGTGCACACCATTGCTGAATGTGTATATGTGTGGCAATTATGTTTGCTCTGTTGCTCACAGCCCCTACGTGTTTGTCTGACACATACCTGAAATGATATGATGACTGATGTCAATAATTAATGCCTGGCCTTTGATTTGCAGATCTCATCATCAGCATGCATGTATGTGCAATAAAATCCGATTACACTTACAACCTTCAAAGCTTAATGTGGATATGAGGAGTGTACACACCCTTGTTGACATGCCAGCCTCTTTTATGATATGCAGTCAGGCCACAATACTGCATTTGTTAACATTACACACATTTGATATGTGACATATGACCTGTGTAATCCAAAGCAGTATCAAACAAATGTGTTAGTCGTGCAGATGCTGAATGAGATGCATACAATATGTGGGTTGCATAAGTGTGCACACCCTTAACACAGTGATTTGTTGAAGCACCTGTTAAGTGAACTACAGCAGTCACTATTCCTGGAAGGGGTATACTAGCATGGCCCATCTTTACTTGCCATTATTTGGTCACTCTGCCCTACAAATGTCCACCAACTCTACCAGATTGTAAGGTCAGCTCATGTGCACAGCCGTTGGAGGTCACACAGTGGCTTCACTATTGCTGTAGAGTCAGGGTTATGTCTGGTACAATCCATAACCTAGACTGTGTTCAGATACAGCCATTTTTAGTGAGCTTTGGATGTATGCTTCAGTTTACTGTTGTGTTTCAAGCTGAAACCCCTCCCCATCCTCAGCCTTATTGCAGATGCTTGACAACTATGGCCACACACAAGTGTTATTTTGCAGTGTTCCAAATTCCAAACACCAAGTCTACCAGCCTAGCTCCAGCTAATGAACAGCAAACCTAAAGGTGTACACTGGCATCAGCAAGCTAAGAATTGGGGATGGTGGCCCTGAGGTGGAGTGAGGTGTTTCTTGTGCACCACATATATCTTTATGAATACTGTCTGTAGGTTTGAGCCTTGGTCTCATGACACCATTGCACATTGCAACACATGCCTTTGGGAGACTTGATGTTATGCTTATGATGCCTGTAGAGAGCCCTGGATGAAGTTTCATGTGAGACACAACTCTTCTGTCTGATTACCCTAACCCATAGGCTACACTTATGCAGAATTCAGGTGATTGTCAACACAGGTACTGCACAGGTAGTATTTGCTAGACATTCCTGCAAGTCCCTCAGTGTTGCTGCATGTTTCTGGGCAGCCTCCATGACCAATTTTCAACATGTTTTGTCATCTGTTTTGGATGGGCATCTGTTTATTTTCTGCATCAATGTTGTCCCATACATCATACACACATACCTGACTTTCTGCGTTGTTTGCCATGGTATATGCAATGGTGATGTAAGGTTACTTTTCCCACTCTTGAGTGCTACCTCTTGGATATGGGATCCATTTCATGGTTTGTAAGATGTGTGCAAGTCACAGCTGCCTCTGTTGCAGGTGAGTGGGCAAATGTCATGGACATACGCCTTGGACAGCAGACTATTACTTGGTGTGATATTGTGACCCTGTACTTGATGGCAGGTGTGTACTCAAGAAGAGTGAGTCCAAAGACACCAAAGAAAAAATCACACTAAGAAATAAGGCGTGGGCCACCTACCGAACCACAAAAAAATCCAAAGATCAACTTAAATTCAGACAACTAAGAAATGACACCAAAAAAATCTATAGCCTTAGACAAAAAGAGCTATTACTTCCACCTACATCAAACCCACCAAAATAGACCTCAAAATGTCTGGGTTGTACTCAACAAACTCCTACTCACAGCCGAAACTAACACCCCACCCCCATATCTGCCAACGATAAATCCACTGAAATTATAGCTAACACCTTTAACACCTTTTTCACAGAGACTATCCAATCTCTGTCCAGCAAACTCACTCCTAGTGACCCTAATCCAAGCTTAGCCCCTACTAACAACCAAACACAGTTTAGCTTCCAACCCATACCTACCCATCTAATAGCCACCCTACTTAAGAAACCTGAGACCCACAACTCTAGCAGCTGATCTACTCCCTGCAGACTACTTACAAAAGGCTGCAGATGCTATAGCATACCCAGTTTCTATATTGATTAAACAGTCTTTATCTGAAGCCACCGTACCCACCATCTGGAAAATCTCACACGTTATACCTCTCCATAAGGGAGGAAATTCTACTGAACTGTCAAACTACAGGCCCATTGCTATATTATCTCCACAAGCTAAAATCATGGAGAAATGCATACACATGCAACTTATGCATCTCACCCAAAACAAACTTCTGTCCAGTACGCAACACGGTTTCAGGCCAAATCATAGTACCACCTCAGCCCTCCTGTCATTCTCAAATGTCATAAACCATAACCAGAACAACAATAAACTATCCTCAGCACTATTTCTTAATCTATCCAAAGCCTTTGACATGGTAGACCATAAAGTACTTATGAGAACCTTAAAGTCATTTGCTTTAAACAATCAGGCACTCCAATGGTTTGAATCCTATCTAAATGGTAGGCAGCAGGCAGTGCTTTGGCAAACCAAACTATCATCCAGCCTCTCCATCACACTAGGCGCCCCCCAGGGCTCCATATTAGGACCTCTTCTTTTCTCTCTCTTTACCAATGATCTCCATTCAGCCATCCCAGAAGTCACCCGCATACAATATACAGATGACTCCACTCTAATTTGCTCCTTATCCTCACCTGCTAACCTACTTACCTTAACCCAGAGCACCTTCAACACAGTTGAAAACTGGTTCTCAAACCAATGCTTAATCCTAAACCCCAACAAAACCAAACTGCTTATATTTTCTCCCACAAGTAGGTCCCCAACAACACCATTGAACAATTAAACATAACAGCATGCAATGGCACAATCATCTCCCCAGAAGCCCAAACCAAACTATTAGGCATTATAGTAGACAACAACCTCAGGTTTGACAAACATATAAATCAAACCATAAAAACAGTCCATAAAAAACTCGGGTCAATATATAGGATCAAATCTTTCCTTACTCCACAAGCCAGAGCTGCTCTTGCCAGATCCCAACTACTATCTACCCTTCTCTATGCCTCACCTCTCTTCTACAACCTGAACAAATCAGATCTGCATAAGCTAACAACCTGCTATAACCAGATTACCAGATTTGCTGCCGGCACTCCATACCGGACCCACCACTGCATCAATCTAAACCTCTTAGGATGGATGGAACTTCCCAACTTACTACAGTTCAATCAACTCATAGTAACACATAAAGTCCTTAACTGCCCAGAAAAAACCCAGCATTAAAAAACATAATCACCCTCTACAACAACAATCGCCCACTCCGATCCTCCTCCAGATTACTGGTTCAAAAGGTTAAAGCAAACCACTCTGCTGGTGACTCACTATTTGCCATCTCTGTTGGTAAAACATGGAACTGTCTACCCACAGACCTGACATCACAAGCATTAATAGCCATATTCAAAAACAAACTAAAGAAACATCTCAGATCACACTGGTTATGCCCATTTTCCAAACCCAACTAGTTTTTTTTTCTCTCTTCATCCCTACTCCAAGTCCCATCCTAAGCATACTAGTTTCATACAAAATAGGTTTAGCCTTTCCCCAGTCATAGTGAGTATGGTCCTATAACAGGAAACAAACCTCAATTATCTGCTTTAGCCAGATTGTCAACACACAAACATTCCTAGCCAGAATTTGTACCTGAACTAGTCTGAATATGTCATGTAATGTACCCTCTGCAAGCAATGCAACTACTGTATGTATATATCTACTGTATGCATATATCTGCTGTATGTATATACCTACTGTATGTATATACCTAATGTATGTATATATCTACTGTATGTATATACCTACTGTATGTATATATCTACTGTATATATGCTCTTCTGTAACTACCATTGTTATTGATGTGTTCATGAATAAATGCAACTTTTTTCTAAAAGCATCTTTATGTTTGTCATTGTCAACCTTGGAGCTTTTCTCCCCGGGCCTCCGCTGAAAGTGGACATATATCCAGTCAGACTATCCTGGTCAACAAATGTAAAATAAAATAAAATAAATGCTGTCAGTACATCACAAGCTGCTTCCACAATATGTTATTTGGAGTGTGTGCCCACATATGCTTCCACTGTTTGTTAAGGTTTGTATTCCCCATACTTGTTGTCCTAATACAGGATTCCATATTACACATTAATTTCTCATGTTAGAATCATGTTACAGGTTGTAAAAGGTGTGGAATGTGATATTGTGATTTGCCATTGTTTATATCAGGAACAGTTACCATTGTAATAGTGGTGTATACACTGTTGTAGCCACTGTACAAGGGTAATGTTTCAGACATGTCCCTACTGTAGGCCATTTGTCCCACCATTATGTTCATCTCTGTCCACACATCTTGCACTGTCAGGTTGTTAGGTATACTACAAGACTCTTACATACCCTTCAGATACGCCACCATGGTGAACACTGTGATGCAGTGCAGTTAACACCAACAACAATTGAACATGTACAGCATGCATTATGAGTAGGTGTGTTAAATGTGTGCATGGCAAATATCATGGCCATAACATGGCCGGTGTATTGGCAAACCTGAATAAAACAACTCCATATTAACCAGCTACAGCCTGCTGCCCCAGCGGTATACCAGAGAAACCTAAATAGTTGTGTGAGAGAAGTAATGTCTGTAGCCACACCTCTGGGATTGGTACAGGGTGAAAGCAGCATTTCAGCACATCAACAGTATAAAACCCACAATACTAGAGATTATGCAACATCTCTTCATTACTACACTGCAGCAACAGACTATCTTATCTGACATATGCATGTAGATACTTTACAGATAAAAATGGATAAGCAACAGTGATCTAGTAATGTGCCCTGGGGCCTTACCTGCACGTTCCTCGTCCATTGTGTGGGTGACACCCACCTCCACAATGCTGTCTTTAGCCTGCTAGCTTGTCTGGTGGGGGGTCCCCCAAGGCTGGCAAGGAGCTCCTCAGCATGTGTCAGTGGGGACTGGATGCCATGACCCCCACCAGTGGCTAGTCAGTCCTCCTACCTGCAGAAGCATGCTGACGAGCATGGCAGATACGATCAGTGCACCAATGCTGCACCTGCTTATAATTTTGGTTGTGCAGGCCGACATCGTTTACCCTGTGGACGGGTTTGTTCCACAGGGCAGTCCTTTCCTGCAGATCCTGGGCCCTGCGGCCGCATAGTATGGCATGATGCTGGATGAGGAATTGGATGATTGTGTCATTTTCAAGGATCGTGAACTCTGGCAAATGTTCCCGGGGCATTGTACCTGGAAGACATAAACAGGAAAAAAGGTCACAGGACCTCATACAGTTGCCCATGTGCACATCAACAGTGGATATTACAAATAATCCAGACTATACCATAACACTGTAAGCTATCATGGCTTTGACATCTTGCACTACACTCCTGGCCCTAGCCTATCTAGTTCCCCCAGTGTTGGACACTTAATGGAATAATCCACTTTTCTCTACTCATTTCTGTGTAGAGGGATAACAGTGGCCATCTTCCATGTGGATGGTGTGTGGATGGTGGCATGTCTGTGTTTGACTGTAGTGTGTGTGATGGAGCTGTGAGCACATGTCTGAGTTCATGTAGGAGGCAAACTGTGATGTTCTCATGCCCCATAGAGACTTGCTGTTGTTGCCATCAGTCAGCATTATGTACATGCTCACCACTGATGCAGGCAGGAGTGTAGTTGATGTGCATATCCCCCTGTACTAATGTTGTGGACAGGGTGCCACTGTTCCCACCTATCCTGTCTGATGCAGGTTGCCTATATCCATGGCATGTGTGTATGAGGTATCCTTTACCCCCCAATACAAGTTGACTTGTGTTACTGCCTCTGAGACTGCATACATACGTGGAGCGATGGTTGCAATTGGCCTTGGTGGTTTGGATATGTCTGATTTCTAGTAATAATGAAAAAACACACCAACAGTCCCCCAAAAGGAACACAGGAACACAGAAATTCCCCTCGTTATAGAAAACAATGTATAATGAAATTGTATGTTGATATTAAAATGTATGTTTTATAGTGTATGTATCGAGAGTACACCTTTAAGGTTTGGGTAATAGTTGTTGAAATTTGGAATTAATTGAATGTGCTTTAACTTATTAACACAGTAATTAAGGGGATATAAAAAGGCTTCTGAAATTGTATGAAGTTATTCCTTAGAAGGCTGATGGAGCCGAGGTACCAGAATGAGATGAAATAAAGAGTTCGTAGCCACAGCAGTGCTTCCAGGTTGTTTATTGATTTCTAGTCACAGTTAGCCTTACAGGAAGTCACCTGTGAACCTACATGCTTGCTCAGATAGAGGTGCACTTGCTTCCAAGTTGTGGTCTGCAACTGTGCAGCCACTATAGCAACCTATTATGTGCTTTGTGTCTTGCTGCTGTCTACCAAGGGGCATTACTCTGTCAGTGGAGGCTGGTTGTACAGGTCAGGTACTGCTGATTCTATATAGCTACAGTGGATGTAAAGTGTACACATCCCTGTTACAATGCATGGCATTTGTGCAATTGGAACATGACCCCACAAAAGCACGTCAACACAATCCCCACCTGTGATGTGTCCTATAGCCTGTTCAATTCAATAGGGAACATAACAACCTGTCCTGTGAAAACATAAGGGAATTAATACTAAGTACAGTAAGCCAGTTGAATGTGTGGGCACACCTTTACACTGATATGTTGTGTAAACCAATTTGTCTTGGTTTGTACTCTAACGTCATATCACATCTTCACTTGGGAATGGTTGCTCACTTTCCATGAAACAGCTTTGTTTCATTTGAATAGAATTGCACATGTTATGGGTCACATTTGAGGTGAGAAACATTTTGACATGATTTTCTGTGGTCTCATTTGCATACAGCACACTGACCTGGCATTTCAACCGGGGTGTGTACACTTTGATATCCAGTGTATATGGGTGTTGATATAGCTGTTAGTGGTAGGTATGGACAGTGGGTCATAACACAGTTGTGCACTTCCCTGATTACTTCCTGATAAGCATGCCTACTGTAGTACCCATATCAGTTTCATGGAAATGCAACAATCAGTAGCAGTATGCATTTTATTTTGTTGTATGCAGTGACAGTGATATTACACACATGTGTAACATGCACATCCTATTTTCCAGACTGTTTGTGATCCATGTTATTACTTCTGTGCCTTTCAGCTGAACATACATATACATACACATGCTCAGGGGATACCTGGTATACATTTGTGTTCTATGTCAGTATGGCACACTGTATTTACAGTCTTGCAGCTCGATAATACATCACAACCTGTTATACCAGGAATTCTGGGCATTGGTCCACATCACTGGGTGACAAAACAGGGAAATCAGTTTTGATAAAATATTAATATGGGTGTCATAACACAAGTATATGTGTAAGTGACTACAGATATCTGTCACAACTGTGAACATTGTCCAGCAGAACACTGTACAGTTGATTATTAATTAAATATATCACATGCAGTTTAACACACACGTCTGCAACAGTGCTTTACTATGCTCATGCTATATATAGGTATCCTAGATTTACAATACAAACATGTATAATACTCACATTCACAGGTAACATATGGATATGGGCAACATCCCATTAACTGGCCTAGCAGTGGCACAGACACAACTGTTTGACAGACACTCTAGTGGTTGCCATTTGTGATCTGTCCTTTCCCAGGTTGTGTCAGGCTCCTCAGCTGTGACCCAACCTATCCACCTCTTAGAGCATCACATGTGGACAAAGCCTAACATTAAGGGGGATATATAGGGACAGATCCTAGATATGCCTATTACAAACTTATAAAGTTTGTAGCATGATACATTTTGCATTACCATGACTGTTCTGAAGGTGGTGGGTTCTGAAACTCATGTGTCTGTCATTATTTCATTACTTCGATATCCAGCTATTTGCCAGACTAATATAGATGTTTGGAGGAACAGAACAAACACTATGATGGTTAAATCTTGAGATTTTGTGAAGATCTGCACAGTAGACAGGTATGGCCCACTGCAGACAGAGCCAGATAGCATTTGTACAGCAGGACATCATTACAGCAAGTACTGATGGCACATATACATCTTTCATAATTATATATCCCATTATTACAGACCAAGTACTACATTCAATTACATGCTTAAATGTTTCACATACCTGGTTTATTTTTAGGTTCCTTCTGTGTACAAGTTTACTTTTTTCTTATTTTTTTTAGGTTTTGTTTATGTTGCTTCTATTTTTTTTGGTCTCCCTCTTTCTCTCTCTCTCTCTCTCTCCACTGCTGGGATCGAGCATGGCTTTTGCAGGTGATGCTCATGTTCAAGTGATGGCCTCTGCACAAATTTCTGTTCTCCACTTGCTAATTGCATGCAGCTTATTGTTTTGTACACAGTTCTGTTTGTGATTTTGATAGTACCATTTAAAGTTAAGCATTGTTATGTAACAGATACATTTAATTTGTGACAATTGAAACTTTTCCCCCTAACGGGTTGACTACAGAGTGTAATTGGAGGCTGTTGAACTACATCTGTAATTAAGCGTTGATTGATTCTTGTCTTCAAGGCAAGAGTGTTTTTTACTGTTGTACTACTTGGAGGCTTTAGCCTAGACAGCAAAGTATGCTATTTTTTGCAGATTACAGCATCATATGTTTTATTTGAGAGTTGCATTAAACAGTTATGTATTTCTAACACCTAAATGCTATAAGAAATGGCACGAACAACTGAAATAGTACACAAATAAACATTTATATGTACGCAAACTGTGTGGTGTCATGTCCTTTGCATTGTATGTGGGTATATGTTTTCATGCAAAAATTCTCATTTATAGGAAAGAATCAGACACTGGCCATTTGAAAAGGTGGCAACTGTAGGACTAATGGCTGTTTGATATTCTCTGCACCCTCTACATATACTCTCCTTACTATATCTATTAGTAATTATATATATATATATATATATATATATATATATATATATATATATATATATATATATATATATATATATATATATATATGTGTGTGTGTGTGTGTGTGTATCAATAGAATGTTTAGTGCTTCCACACTGTATATTTCCTATGGTAGACTGACTGTTCTGCATGATATGTTAGAAAAAAATCATCCCACGATATTACAGCTCAGATGGCTTAGTGGTAGCATGTTATGGTTATGGTATGCAGCATCCTGGGTTCAAAACGTGCCCCCCTTCTTATATTTGGTAGAATGTAATCTGGTTTGTGTTCTCTATAGTCAGTTTTCAGGATTTTTAATTTTCAGGATTTTGGGCCTCCAGATTATGAAGTTTTGTGAAATTCAGGATTGCGATATTTCAAGATTCTGAAGTGAAACCATCTTAAATATATATATATATATATATATATATATATATATATATATATATATATATATATATACATATACATATATGAATATGTTTTCCCTACTGTTGAATGACTGTGCTGAATGATATGTTTGAGAAAACATTAAGCATGTGTACAGCTCGGATGGATTAGTGGTAAATTGGTTATGGTGTGCAGGGTCCTGGGTTTGAGACTTGTAAGGGATGATTAGTTTGTTGCTGGCCAGACCAAGGGCTGATGGATACAGAGTGACTGACGCATGTTTAAGCAGTTGTAAGTGGGTTTGCGTGGGTTTGCATGGTGGTAAGCAATGCTAACTTCCAGTTAAATATGCTTACAGACAGTTTGTCTTAAAAGCACTTAATCTGTGTAAGCATGGCTTAGCACCATGCAAACTGGCTTAATCCTGCTTACTTCTGCTTAAAAGAGCTTACTCCTGCTTACCCCTGTGCTAATTTCTTTAAAAGAAAAGAAAAAAGGGGTGATAGGAAAGTGGTGAAAAGGGGGCACTCAGAGGGAAAGATAATAGCGAATGTAGCTAGGAAAGTGCAGGATGGGTGTAGGGAAGGTCCATAGCTGTCTATTTCTTCTACAGCAACAGCTGTGCATATATACTGAATTTGCAGGTAGATTTGGACACTCAAACCCCTGAGAGAGTGGTGAGGACAACAATAATGTGTTGTGAAGCCAGTTACACTGGATTACATGTGTCCAGTGGACATGTGTGCAAAATGGACAGGTATGGATAGGGCAAACATTTTTTTGGGGAACTGCTTGCCTTTTTTTTTTTTTTTTTTAATGAGAGAGTGGGATGTTGGGGAAGGATAGTAGGTATATTTGGGGAGGTAGGTTGGGTAGGAAGACAGACAAGACAGCATACATGGGCGGTATATCACACATGTGGGGGGTAAACACCTTGGACGTGGAGGAGTGTTTGGAAATCAGAAGCCCATGAGCCCCCAAATGGAAACAGTGGGACTGAGGTCCTCACCCATGGGCAGTCACCACTGCATCTTCACGGCCCTGAAGGTGGATGTGGTGGGGGCTGATCAGGAGGGGCAGGCTGACCCTATAATTGCACCATGTGGCCCTCAAGCTGGCATAGCAGATCTCCAAACTCCTTTCGGAGCTCGCTATGCACCAAACCCTGGACCTGGCTTTGGGTGACAGGATCCTGTCCATGCCCATTCATGGGGGCCCCATCTCCTGAGGCAATTCCACCCAATGGTGGTGCAGGACCAGTGGACGAGGAGGTGCTGGGGTGGGTCCCAGATGTGCTGGGTCCCAGTCCCATGGCCAGATGAGGTAGGAGAGGAGCGTCCGCTGGTACCGGCCTGCCCAAATGTGCTATGATGTTACAGTTTTAGAGCATATGTGGGTTAGTAATAGTCAACACAATCCAGGATTAGTTATAACAGCATGCATAGATATTCCCATTAACCCAAATCAACAGATTTGGAACAGTTACTTAGCAAACAGAACACATGCATATATGGAACCACAGTGGCCATTACAATGACATGCGGGTTACATTGATAGCAACAGGCCAACAATGATAGTATTTCAACATGGAACATTAATAGAAACACATTTCAATATTTGTTGAACAATAGGACATATGCCCCAACAGTAGGTTTGGTTTAAAACATACCCATTGATTTGTGTGTTTAGATTATTGTTGCAGATAGAGTGGGGGGGGGGAGATATCAATTAACAACTTGGATATCCTTGCAGTACTCACAACTTTAATGGTCATTGCTCTAATCATTACTCTACAGGTATTATTATAATATCCCATGGCCTTGGTTTTGGCAGTGGTATGTTTGTCCACAGTGTATATTTCATCTGTCTTATAGCTGCATTCTACTTCTCTTACCTGGTATACCTGTGATGGAATGTTTGTTAACACTACCTGACTGTTTCTACACAAATTCCCAGATTCCTAGTTAAAATTATGCATACAGATTGCTCCCACTCTTGGGATTTGAACCATGGCTGTGTGTGCTAAAAATACAACAATTTGTGTTTCATCAGAGTGTGCTATTTAGACAGTGCTGTCTCTTCCTTCAGTGTTTTCTGTCTAAGTCTCTCTTGGTTGTACAATCATGCAGCAGTCTCATGTCATGTTTTTTTTACCAGAAATCCTACCATGACCTTGGACTCCTGTATGCCCCAGCGCTATGCCTGAAAGTGCATGCCCTCTCCAATACCTGCCATACTGCCTACAATGGAGAGCTACAACCAGTTATGACCTGTATTCCTGCCTACGGGGTTTAAATACAGGCGATTTCCCACCCTTTGCCATGATTGGCTGGTTTTGAAAATGCTGAGCTAAGCTAAGCTAAGAGCAAACCTCCTTGGCTAAGGTTGGCAGTGCTTAAAGGAGCAGGTTCAGCATTGCTTACCAATGGGCAAATCCACTTAGCTGGGCTATTCATTGTTTAGTATTCATATGTACACCATGCTTACACCTGATAATAGCTGTGCAGTGCTTAGCATTGCTTATGTTTTATTATATTGGTCTACCACCTGTAACGGATTGATTCATCATTCATTACATAATATAGATTTATTTACCTTCCCTGACATCCCCCAATGTGCTGTGATTAATTTATTCTTGTGTGACTATACTGTTTGGGCCACTTATGTTTATGTGGAGGTTTGACTACTTTATTACACTGACACCTCACATCTGGGCCTAATACACAACTCTGTTTGAGAAAAATAAGTTTCTTCTTACATAAACATACAACAAATTTAAATTGCAATGTTTACACATACAACATGGAAATGACTTTGGGGGGGCTCAAACTGTGAATGACTACATGCAAGCATACCTCTCAACCTGTTAATGCAAAACATCTTGACAAAATGGGGGTACAAATAGGGACATATTTTAAATATTGCTCTTATAAACTTAGAAAGTTGCTAGGATTTGAAGTCTGAAACTCAAATGTATGTTATTATTTAGTGACTTCAGTCCTGAGATAATCCCAGTGATTTGCTAGGAAAAAAGAGGAACAGGCCAAAAATATTAACCAAACATTTGGACATTCTGTGAAAATCTGTACAGTTGAGAGGTATACATGCAAGGCATATGCTCTAACTGCTACACTATTGCACTTATGCTTACACTGGATGTCTTTGCTATTTAACTTATCGTGTTGTTTCAGATGGGCTAAATGAAGCTAAGCAATGGACACACCCGCTACTCCCACAACCCTCCTTACTATATATTCTAATTCCATGGATTGCACTACAGTGGCGAACAGGGCATATACCTTTCTACGAAATCAGTTTCAGTCAAATGAGTTTTCAGTGAAGTGAGTTTTCAGTGAATTGTGCTCAGGCAACTGATTTTCAGTGAAATGAGTTTTCAATGAAATGAGTTTCATTGAAGTGTGTTTTCAGTGAAACAATATATTTTACATTTGTTAACCAGGAAGGTCCGACTGGATATATGTCCATTTTTAGCAGAGGCCCGGAGAGAAAAGCTCCATACAGAAGACATAACAGCATAATACAATGTAAAATACAACAATCCAGAGAAATTGTTACATATTTACATATTGAAACCATTCCACTATTAGTATAATTCAAGATAGAGGTTATACAATATATTTGTAGGTCACTTTCCAAGTTCCCAGCCCAACATTCAAAAAGCTCATTTATATTTCTGTGTCTCTTTATAGGTTCCTTAAAATCCATTCTAAATTTCACTTAAACAACATGTTTTTACAGATTAATCAGGTTAGGATTCAGAGACACTGCTAGGAGACCCTAATTGGGTGCACAGTAGAAAAATGTGGGGATTAGTCAGGGGTAGAGCAAGAACAGAGCCATCACATAGTGAAGTATTGATTATTTTTTTTTTTTTAATTGGGTTGGAGAGGGTTGTAAGGTTAGTTCTATAGGAAGAGCATTCCAGACTTTACCAAATGAGTTCACAAACAGAGCTTCCCCAGCTGAGTTGTTATCTTTGAAGGTGAAAGCTAGCATTGTGTTAGAGGATTGAAGAGTTTTAAGGTTCTGGTAGGGGGTGACGAGAAATTTAAGACTGGGTGTCCATTCTAGCTGGTAGAGAATCTTGTGGGCAGTTACTAGTTGGTTATTTAGTAGAAGGTTAGGTAGTTCAAGCCAGCCTAGTAGTTTGTGGTTATGGCAGTGATAGGTCCTATAGTCAGAGGCGGTGGCAAATCTGACAAGAAGATTATAGCAGGTTGTGAGCTTGTTCAGGTTGGTTTTACTCAGGTTGGTGACTAAGGTGGAGGCGTAGAGAAGTGTGGATAGTAGATGAGTGCGAGCAAGAACAGTTCTGGCTAGGGGAGTTAAGAAGGGTTTGATTCTATGTAGACAGCCAAGTTTTTTATTTATTGTTTTGATTGTGTGGTCGATATGCAAGTCAAACTTTAGGTTCTTGTCAACTATAACTCCTAGGAGTTTGGTTGAGGGGTCTGGTGAGATAATAGTGCCATTGTTAGATTTAATGGAGAAGGTTAGAGAGGAGGTCTTACAAGATGGGGAGAACATCAGCAGTTTGTTTTTTTTTGGGGGATTTAGTTTGAGACAGCGATAGAGGAGCCAATCTTCAACTATGCTAAATGTGTTTTGGGATAATGTCTGTAGTTCTTCTGGGTTGTAGCGGAACACATTAGGGTTGAGTCATCCGCGTATTGAATACAGGTAGTGTCTGGTACTACTTTATGCAAGTCATTAATGAATATGGAAAATAGGAGGAGCCCTAAGATGGATCCTTGGGGGACTCCAAGTGTTATAGGTAAAAGGGTGGATAAGTTATCTTTCCACAGGACTGCCTGTTGTCTACATCCCAGATATGACTTAACTCATTACATCTGAGTGATGCCTCCAGGTGCATCTGCAGTTAACTCCTACTGACGCTTATAGGCATCAAACATTGCTTGTTCATATTTGCATCAATAATTCCAGAACCATGCTATGTACAAGGTTTTATAAGATTTCATCTTAAACCTTACATAATGGCAAACTCATCTGAATTAATATTTGACCTCTGTGTAGTGCAGGTAAATAGATATTAACTGTTGTTTTTGTGATATTAATTTATTTAGATATAATTTTCAATTTTTTTAAATATCTCAACAACCAAGTAACAGAGAATTCCTTAGGCTCATATGAAAACTCTCAGCTTGATGAATAAAATGCTGCTGACATTGTGCATAACTTCAGTGTTTGCTGAGATATTGTAAGTTGTTTACAAAATATCACAAAAGTAATTGTTACTGTGTTTACTGTGACTTATAAAATTCTGTTTATGACCTAGAACCTAAAGAATACTACCACTATAAAAATAATTTTTGCTGAAGAGATTGCATTTATACTACTTTCATAACCCCTGTGGTTCCAAAGATATGAACATTTGTTTGAAGTGTGAGGATATAATTTGATTCTGTCAAAAGGCTTAGGCTCAGCCCATTGGAAGTTACAGTGCAAACTTCTGAGCTCCATTGGAGGGAATGAGTTAAACCATTGTATAGCATGGGTGTCTAGGGAGATTATTTCTAGGGTTTGCAGGAGAATTTGATGGTTTACCATGTTGAAAGCTTTGGAAAGATCTAGGAAGATGGCTGAGGAGAGTTTATTGCAATTATGATCATGATTTATGACACTGGTAAAGGATAGTAGGGTCTATATTGCATTCTTGAAAGCAGACAATGTTGAATCTGACATTGTCAACACGAGAATAGCAAAACTGCAGAACATAAAACAAGTAAACGGAAATCTCCATAAGGGGAGATTTCCATTTACTTCAATGTAGTGTGGTCTCCAGTTGGTATATTTAAGTAGTGGGGGGGGGTGTGGGGCGCAGGGGTGCTTGCCCGCTGCCTACACCGTTTAGTTTTTTTTTTGTTTTTATTTTTTTTTCTGAACATTCGATGTTTTATTTATTTATTTATTTATTTATTTATTTATTTATTTATTTATTTATTTTTTAATAGTTCGATCATTAAAGGTCGACCTTTAGTGATTCAAACTGTTAAATATTCAATGTTCTAATATAGACCCGGATAGTAGGGCAGTGGTGGTACTGTGGTTTGGTCTGAAGCCATGTTGAGAATTTGACAGGTGATTGTTATCAAGAAGATAGACTAGGAGTTGTTTTGGATGCATTTTTCCATGATTTTGGCTATAGGAGAAAGTATTGCTATGGGTCTGTAGTTTGAGAGGTCAGTGGAGCTGCCTCCCTTGTGGAGTGTAATGAAATGGGACATCTTCAAGATAGTGGAAATGGTAGCTTCAGATATGGATCTGCTGATCATAATACATACAGGGTAGGCTACAGCATCCACTGCTTTTTGTAGGTAGTCTGCAGGGATGAGATCAGCGGCAAGGGTAGTTTTAGTTTTCTTATTAGTTTAAGGATAAATGATGTTGAGACTGGCTGAAATTTGAAGGTAGTTTGGGTAATGGGTGTAGAGGCTGATGGATTTCGTGCACTGGGGGATAAGTTATTGGCTAGATTTTGGATAGTTTCTGTAAAGAAGCTATTGAAGGAGTTGGCGACCTCTGCAGGAGAATTGGAGTTGGAGGTTGAGGGGACAAGGGTGGTGGATAGTCTTGGATGGAGCAGTGTGTTTAGAGTTGCCCAGAAGTTATGTGGTTTGTTTTGGTGTTTTTGTTGTAGGTTGTGATAGTAGATGTATTTGTCAATTATAACAGATTTTTTGTGTCATCCCTTAATTTTCTATAATGGAATTGATCTGTGAGGATTTTTGAGACAGGCTAAGTGGCCCAAGCTTTATTTCTTAGTAAGATTTTTCCCTAGTTGCAGTTGTAAGCCATGGGGTACTTTTGGTTTTTGTCCTAATGGTATGAGCTGGAGCGTGGCTGTCTAGGATGGATAAGAATTTAGTATTAAAGTATTTTACAGCTTCCTCTAGTGGAAGATGCTTAAGTACTGACCAGTTGCAAAGTTTCAGGTCTGTTTGGAAATTCTTAAGGTTAAGATTTTTCTTGTTCCTAATTGTTTTGTAGATGGGTTGTTTGTGGATGTCAGCCTTTTGCCTGATAATATAGGTGAGATTATGAACACTTATGTCATCGGGCAAGTTTCTGGCTTTATACATGTGTGGGTGATTGTTAATAAGTATCCAATCTAATATAGTTTCTTTATTGTTAGGTTTAGTGATCCTGGTGGGGGAGGATATGACTTGTGAGAAACCATAAAGGCTAATGTGGTAAGTGGGGGGTTCAGTGGAGCATGAGTACCAGTCTATAATAAAATCCCAGAGTACTATGGCTTCTTGGGGATAATTATTTGATACCCAGTTTAGTAAGTCCTCAAGTACTGGTATGTTTTTGCCTGGGAGGATGTAGACACAGATAATATATAAACTTTTGCTTTTGTTGATGTGTAGTTTAGTAGTAATGATTTCAGCATTACTATTTTGGATAGGTTGATGGAAGTCATTGGTCATTTCTAGCATGGATTTGTAAGAAAACAGCTACCCCCCTCCCTTTTTAGAAGTACGGTTGTGTCTAAATATATTGTAACCTGGTGGTATGACCTCATTATCTAAGGTGCATGATTTAAGCCAGGTTGCAGTGAGACAAAGAATATCAGGAGAAAGGTGATCTAGTAGGGCATGGCGGAGTGGAACTTTATTATTTAGGCTTCTGATATTTAGATGACTGACCAGGAGTGAATTAGGAGGTCTATTTATGGTATAGTTTATAGGGGAAGAGGTAGTACTGATACTAGAATTATTGGTAGAGGATGGACCAGGGTTTTGGTGGATGTCTCCATCCATGGTGAGATTACTTTGAGATTTAATGATTAACTTCAGAAGCTTAAAAAGAAGGTTTTGATATTTTTTAGTTTTTGGGTTGATGTATCGATTTCTAATAGCATTGATGAGGTGTTTGAAGGGGTAGCTATGGGGGTGTAATTATGTGTTCCAGCTGATTAGATACAGGCAGTGTGATAGTATGTATTCTTGGGGAGTCTTCTTCTTCTTCTTTTGGCTGCTCCCGTTAGGGGTCGCCACAACAGATGAAATGTTTCCATTTTTTCCTGTCCTCTGCATCTTGCTCTGTCACACCAACCACCTGCATGTCCTCTCTCACCAAATCCATAAACCTTATCTTAGGCCTTCCTCTTTTCCTGTTAACTGGCAGCTTCATCCTTAGCATCTTTTTTCCCAATATACTCTGCATCCCTCCTCAACACATGTCCAAACCAACATAATCTTGCCTCTCTGACCTTGCCTCCAAACCTTCCAACCTGGGCTGACCCTCTAATATACTTATTCCTAATACTGTCCATCATTGTCACACCCAGTGCAAATCTTAACAGCTTCAACTCTGCCACATCAAGCTCTGACTCCTGCCTTTTTGTCAATGCCACTGTCTCCAACCTGTATAACATAGCTAGTCTCACTACCCTCTTGTAGACCTTCCCTTTCACTCTTACTGGTACTCGTCTGCGTCTGTCACAAATCACTCCTGACACTCTTCTACACACACTCCATCCTGCCTGTACTCTCTTCTTTACCTCTCTTCCACACTCACCATTACTCTGAACTGTTTATCCCAAGTACTTAAACTTATTCACCTTCGCCACCTCTACTCCCTGCATCCTCACCATTCCTCTGTCCTCCCTCTCATTCACATACATATATTCTGTCTTAGTCCTGCTGACCTTCATTCCTCTTCTCTCTAGAGCATATATCCACCTCTCCAGGGTCTCCCCCCCTTGTTCCCTACTCTCACTACAGATCACAATGTCATCTGCAAAGATCATAGTCCACGGTGACTCCTGTCTGATCTCGTCTGTCAACCTGTCCATCACCATTGCAAATAAGAAAGGGCTCACAGCTGATCCTTGATGTAATCCCACCTCCACCTTAAATGCATCCGTCACTCCCACTGCAGACCTTACTGCTGTCACACTACCCTCGTACATATCCTGTACCACTCTTACATACTTCTCTGACACTCCCGACTTCCTCATACAATACCACAACACATCTCTAGGCACCCTGTCATATGCTTTCTCTAAATCCACAAAGACACAATGCAACTCCTTCTGACCTTCTCTGTATTCTCCATCAACACTCTCAGAGCAAACATTGCATCTGTAGTGCTCTTTCCTGGCATGAAACCATACCACTGATCACTAATCATCACCTCCCTTCATAACCTAGCTTCCACTACTCTTTCCCATAACTTCATGCTGTGACTGATCAGTTTAATCCCTCTGTAGTTACTACAGCTCTGCACATCACCCTTATTCTTAAAAATTGGCACCAAAACACTTTTTCTTCATTCCTCAGGCATTCTCTCACTTTCCAAGATTTCACTAAACAATCTAGTTAAAAACTCCACTGCCATTTCACCTAAACACCTCTATGCTTCCACAGAAACCATAAATTACTTGTTCGTAAGTAGTTAATATGCAAGGGATAAGTAAGAGTGGTATTATGGAGTAGGTCAACAAGAAGCTGAATGGAGATAGTATTGGGGCCATGGTAGGGTAAGGGTGGAGGTAGTGGGGTTTGAAGTAGAAGAAGAGAAATTAGTGTGGGTGTGTTGGTTTGAAGTAGAAGAAGAGTAATTAGTGTGAGTGTGGTGGTTTGTATTAATTGCTTATTGGATGTTGACTGGATGATAAGAAGGGGGTGTGGCAAGGTAGAATAAGTGTAGTGTTGCTGGGGTGGGTGGGAATTGGGGGCAGGGTAGGGGAGCAGAGTGAGCCCATAGGTTGAACGGATGGGCAGAGGTATAAAGAAGTGAGGACTATAAAAAAGTATCAGTAAGTGCAGCTCATAAATTAAATAAAGATGGGCTGGAGCAATGTTGTAAGGAAAGTAGTGTAGACAAGTTTTAAATGTGGGTTTGCTAGCCCAAGAGAGTAGTGGGAATTTAGCAATTATACAAATGGGAGTAAGAGTAGAAATAACTGCTATCCTTAGGTAGAAACTTTGAGATAATAATGCTGTGCGAGCGTTTGCCATGGTGTATGCTGCCACCTAGTGGCAAAAGGAGATAGCAAACAGAAATGATAGATTAGTCTTTATACACTACAATAAAGCCTAAGTTAAAATTCTAGAGGGGGGAGAGTGGCAAGCAGACTGTGGTAGGTATATATATATATATATATATATATATATATATATATATATATATAGAGAGAGAGAGAGAGAGAGCTATATATATATATATATATATATATATATATATATATATATATATATATATATATATATGCACACACACACACACACACACACACACACACACACACACACACACACACACACACACACACACATAGATATATTTCTTTTTCTAGTGTACAGCTACAGCAGAGATTGCAAAAAAAAATGAGGTGCATTAGGACAGACTAATTCACCTCAGGGAGGTACGGGGTAAGTATGGATCTATTCTGATTGCAAAGGCGCAGACGTTTTCTCAGTCCATCACTGTATATCATCTTGAGCAGGCAGACCTTAACTTTTATATGAAATCTACATGCCTGGTCTGATAGCACTTGGTTATTGCATTAGGCAATGAGTACCTCGGATTAATTATGTTTGGATTCAATAACTATATGCAGATTTTTTTATTTCTTCATCGGCTAAAATTATAAGATATTTAAACTACATTACTCCATGGCATTAACAATCCAGTATTTGCACTTGCAGTTATTACCTTAGAAAGCAGATATCTGACATGGCACAGTGAAATACATGATTCTATTAGTTATATCATGTAATTGTAATAGCTTAATTTTATAATACATTCATGCCTTCCTATCATATCTACATGTCGCTAAGGTGTAGTTATGTAATTCTCACATCATTTTATGAACTGAAATAATTCAGTAATGTGATATGCAATTGACCTAATTATCTCTCTTTTTGTTTCTGTCCTTATCCTTTACCTTTCCTTATGTATATATATATATATATATATATATATATATATATATATATATATATATATATATATATATATATATATATATATATATATATATATATATATATATATATATATATATATATATATATATATATATATATATATATATATATATATATATATATATATATATATATATATATATATATATATATATATATATATATATTTATATATATATATATATATATATATATTTATATATATATATATATATATATATATATATATATATATATACATACACACACATACACAAACACACACACACACACACACACACACACACACACACACACACACACACACACACACAAGATATATATATATATATATATATATATATATATATATATATATATATATAGTTCCCTTTAGAGTACTGAAATTGCAGAACATCTAACCTCTGATCATCGAAGACCAGAAGATGGAAGTTCTGCACTACTGAACTCAAAAAAAAAAAAAAACTAAACTAAAATGTGACAACTTCTTATTTCACATTTTTTGTAGGGGGCAAGTGCCTCTTTACCCCCCAAACCCTCTGCTACTAAAATATACCAACTCCAAGATCACACTACAGTGAACAGAATGGCATGGAATGGGAACTTTACCATTCTCTTCACTGTAGTGTCATCTCAAGTTGGTATATTTAAGTAGCAGGGACTGTGGGAGGTGCAGGGGGGCTTGCCTTCCTGCATAAACATACAAGCAGAGTGTTTATCTTTTTTAATTTAGTCTACTTTCATGTTTGATGTTGTAGAACATATATCGTCTTGTCCTCGATAATGTGCAGTTCAATGTTCTGCAGCTTCCATTGAGCATTTGAAGTAGATATATATATATATATATATATATATATATATATATATATATATATATATATATATATATATGTGTGTGTGTGTGTATATATTGCTGCTGAAAACAAACTGACAATCTGACAATCACCACTGGGAACTTGACTGACCACTGAGTTTGGCCCTCCATACCTGTACAGGTAGCTGCACTGGCACCACCACTGATAGCACAAACTCCCAGCACATCTGGGTCACAAACTGTCAGTGCTGCTTACTTAAAACCTGCCCTACCTACCCAGCTGGGTCAAGTGGCTCTGCCTAAGCTGCTGGTATAATGGTACCCACCAGGAGCAGTAGTAGTGGGGGGGTGGCAATTTTGATGCATGTCAGGAGCTGAACGGTGTACTGGAGGTCATTATGGAGAGGGGCCTTGGTGTCCAAATTGGCAGTGTTGAAAACTTCCTCTGTCATATTGCCATACTGATACTACTTCTGGCACTGACCAATGCAGCTGATACAGAAAACAATGATGACAGTTCTGAGGGTGAGAACTAGATTCTCAATGTTCTCAAGCTGGGTGTGGATGTGTCTCAGAAGTTCCCTACCTATCCCAAGCATGGTGTCACCCAACATTTTTTGTCCATTACCATCCCTGTCTGTCTTGTTTGTCTTGTATGTCTGCACCTGATATCTAACCTATTTAATGTACCTGACCCTCTCACTCCTAAGCACCTTTCCAAAAAATAGGCACCTGTCCCACAAAAAATTTAAATTATGCCCTATACATAGCTCTCCACTTTACCTATGAGTCATCTCAGTGCACTTGATTTGGTCAAATTGGCTTTACAACATTATTCTGTTGTTGTCACCCATCCCTGGTGTGGTGACTCTCTAAATTTATGAAATTTGTTGTATAACTCTACATTTATGTTTGAAGAAGTGGATAGATATGGTGATCTCCCACTACCCTCCTGCAAATTCTTATATTCCTTCCCCTGTGTCCTACATTCTGCTTGCCACACTCATTTGCACCACTGTCCTATCAACCCCTATTTCACACATTTAATCTGGTAAAAAATAAAATCGTACAGAATACAACACATATGGCTTGAAATGACACATCAAAGCCTTTCATTTTTTGTCCTCAGTATTAGCACAAAGGTTGGCATCATGAACCAATGCCAAGTTTCAGTCAATGCCATTCAACTTCCTATGGTAAAAGATGAAGATTTTAATTTCAGTCACAGCAGTCTGTTTACTTTCATGCTAGTTTGCTTAAATCTGCTGTGCTATGGGAATACAGAGTAAAGAAAGGCACTTCTGTGAATCAGTTACTTGGGCTACTGGATAAAATAAACTAGAAATTCCTAGGTGGCATGTTGAGATAATTTCCTTGTCTGTAGACTAATATTTTTGCTTAGTGGCATGGGTTTGATTACAACTATTAGTCAAATTATTATTTCATGGCATTTATATTCCTTTCATATAGTTAACAGCAAATATCTGTATTTTTATCCATTTACAACATTTCATTTACATACCATTTGAAAAGTGTAGCAAGAAAGCATTTGCAAAAACATTCCACCCCCAAGATGGCGACTCAGTAAACCCCCTTATCCTACCTATATTTTATGTTTTAATCTTGTTTCTACTCTCCTACTGCTTCTTGCTCCCTATAACAAACACTTTAATTTACAGAGCATGGCAGGTTAATAATGAGGAAATAAGAAACAGTAACATACTATACAAGTAGTGCTGCAAGCCCTGCAAAAATACTGTTACTATTCCTCCTTTCATCTCTCTCTCTCTCTCTCTCTCTCTCTCTCTCTGTTTACCCTTTCTGATTCAGTAAGTTGCCACTGTCCTTCAATTGTGTTATTGAAAGTGTGTGTGTGATGAGATAACAGTCAGGTCCATAGACTGATTCTTGCATACTTGCAAGGTTCTATCTATGTATATTCTCCCTTCTGTGTCATTAGCCTTCCTCCACTGCATTGGCACTGACCACCAACAGGAACTGAGTTATGGCAAAATCTTGTGAGTTTTTGCCATCAGCTGCATTACTGTGGTGCCCTCTTCACTACTGTGCTTAGCTATGTCTAGTCAGGTCAAGCTGAATAGTTGAATGCACAGCTTACAGTTGTCAAGAGTGTAATGAAAAGTAATACATACATTATCCTTTTATACAATCTGTTGTCACATAGGAACTTTATGAAATAGGTGTTCCTATGTGGTGTGCTTAGTTAATACTCATTTCTGTTGCACTGCCTTGGAATACTCTCAGCATTTGAATCCAGATGCATGCTGAACTGTTTTTGAATATTTTGCATGACTTCTTGGTTTAAATGTTGTCTAAACCTTTTCTTAATGCACCATTATCCTGCTGCTATACTAATGTGCTTGTTCCATATTGTGAAGGCTCTCTTGTACAGTTCTTGCATGAATAATTATGCTGATAAAGCAAACAGTGACACAACACAAATATGTGGAGAAATAAAACATGAACTAATATGTTAACATGTCTGTATTATTTCTTCCTGTTACCAACTGCCCATGTCCCCCCCTCTGTGTCATCTAGTAAAGTACGTTGATTAAAATTGTTTCCATAAGCCATGTTTCTAGCAGCAATAACATGATTTGTCCTCATGTGCTTCATAATACACCTGTAGCATACATACAAGGATTCACTAACTGCAGCTATCATCACAAATTTGAAAATCATGACTCCTTAAACATTAGCATAACATATATTTGCTCTGTATTCCATCAGATTCCAACATGTTTGTATGTCTATACTGCTTATTTGCAGGAGCGTTGGCAGAGAGCACCATGGACTATGGCTAATTCCCATTCTAAGTTCAACACCTCAAGATACTATTACATATGTGCTAATGCTTTGCCATCAGCAATGCAATTTAGCTTGGCAACTCTGTGCTTCAGACAGAGAGTAAAAACAAAATTACAACAAGTATGTGTTTGCTTAGGTTGCACAATGTCTGCAGGCCTGTATTAAAATTTGACAAGTTATCTGGGTTTCAGAGTGATGTTGACCCAATTAAGTCAGTCTGATAATGTATGTCTATACTCCAATGGTTACAATTGCATCTGTGTTACAATGTCAGTTAACCTATTCACATGTAATCAGCCACTGTTCTTCTGCAGTGCACTGTCCTATGTAAGAAGTGTCTGTTATTCTTGTCAATGCACATTGTGCAGGCATGAGATAAGACAAGTGTGAAAGCATTCCGGAATGAAGTGGCAAAAATGATTGATTATCCAGTGGTTTACAACTGCGGTTGTCACTGGCATCCTATATTGTGAAACAGGTACATGTCCCTCACAGTAACACAATGTGCATGAAGTCCATATATAAATCTTAGCAGAGAAGTATGTTGTTAGAGGAGCAATCAAAGTGCTGTTACACTGGCCTGTCCATACACATGCATTTGCCCCAAAACCTTTGATGCACAGTACGAGCCGCTCCAAATAGTGAGGTTTCACTAATTACAAGTATGTTTTTTCACATTATTAAACTCAAGCAAGTAATGCACCAGTGCCAGACCTGCTATGTCCACTTCCATTGTAGAGATTACATTCAACTTTGCCCACAGCTCCCGCTGCACTTTATGACACTTTTAACAGAAACATATTCTGTGCAACAAACTGATGAAGTTATTCTGACAAAAGTGCACTCTATCCCCTTAAGATACAGAGATCTCCTGAGCTACTTGCAAGTAACACTGTGTAACTAAATATGTAGGAGGTTCAGCTCTCATCAAGGGAAATGTGTGTGTGTGTGTCAGGGAGGGAAGTAGGGGTGGTTATAGTGACATGTGTGTGTGTGCGTGTGTGCGTGTGTGTGTGTGTGTGTGTGTGTGTGTGTGTGTGTGTGTGTGTGTGTGTGTGTGTGTGTGTCTGTCAGGGAGGGAAGTAGGGGTGGTTATAGTGACTAGTATGTAATGATTCAGTGTCAAATGTGCTATCCCCACTTCCACTGAGAATACATTCAACTTTGTACCCAGCTCCCTCGAAACTTTATCCCACTTTTAATACAAATATCATCTCTGCAGCACAATGATGAGGTAATTCTGTCAAAAGTGCAATCGCCCCCTTAAGAGTCAGACTTAGCCTGTGGCACTTGCAAATAATCCTGTGCTCTCTAGATTGTTTAAAAATATAGGTAAGAGGTTTTATTCTCATTGTAGGCAAAGTCTGTATGTGGTTGCAATATCAGATACATATAGCTTTGTGAATAGACGTGGTGTACCAGCTTTTAGATGGGGGAAATATTTAACTTGAGTGAGCATTTCACTATCCATTTATCCCAGTTTGACCACAAATGTCTTCTCTGCGGCACAGTGATGAGGTCATCATGTCAAAAGTGCACTCTGTCCCTTAAGAATCAGATATCTCCTGTGGTGCTTGCAGCTAATACTGTGTTTTCTACATTGTGCAAGTTGTTAAGCATATACTGAATGTCCTCAAGTGTTAAAATTAGTAAAATTTGTATTCAACATGAATTCATGCCTTGCATTAAATGAAAATCTATCATATTGTTTTTATATTACACAAGGTTTCATCAGTTTTAAGTGTGGTCTGTTGAGGTACTGAAAATCAGATTATTTTATTCTGTCATACACAATAATCTGTGGTCTTGGAGACAACAAATATCATAATGTGTACCGTGTTGTGGGTAAAGTGGCAGCAATGTTTGTTTACTTGGTAGGATACTCATTTTAATGTGAAATGTTATTATTTTTATTAGTATTTCCTTGAATACTTCTGTATTACTACCTTTCAGTTGCAGATAACTGACAGCTATAATGATGTCAGTACATACAGCATTAATAGTGTTAAGCACTACAAACTTATTATGGTATATGTCTTTCTTTCCACAGTTCAATGAGGTTTTAAGCAGTACCATTACAGGAATGAAATGTACACAGTTACAAAATGTCCTAAGACCCCCCACACATATACACATTTTTTTAAATATCTTACTGTCCTTTGATTTAAACATTCAGCTGTGTTTGAGAAGGTCAAATTGTAGGTAATAGAAATATCACACTTGCTTCACAGTACGTAAATGTCAAATGTGTTATGCACATCTCCTAAAAAGACACTAGGTGATGGTGCAAGACAGGCTGTCATGAAATCTGGATTTTGAGTTGGTCCAATCTTGTAACCTACTTGATGCAGGTGATCCTACAGACACATCATTGTGCCCCAAATGAGAAGTTTTGTGAAGTGTTAATGAAGTGTTAATGAAGGCTGATGTGGCTGGCATTAAATCTGTTTTACTTATCCCCCTGATTAATTACACTATTTTCTTAAGAAGCACTTGTAGTATCATGTGATCTGCTCTTATGAGTATGGACAGTACCTTGTCCTTTTCCAGTTCCAAGAATGACTCCTACATGAGTCTTGTAAGTCCTAAGTATTGTACGAATGGAGATCACCATGGATGCCTTGCGTGCCACCATAATACACATTAGTGTGATCATGGCATTATAGTTATACTGTGCAATATCCATGTAGTGCTTGAAATCCTCACATATTCCTTGGATGGCTCTGGATATTTTCAGCTGACTCTCTGTGGCAGTGCTCTGAGTCCTTACAATGTCAAAGAACATCTGCTGCTGGGAAGCCAACACTTTACATATTTCCTGGGCTAGTTGTAACAAATTCCTGCACCTTGCTCACCTTTGTAAAGGTGTCACTGTGGACACTGTTACTTCTGTATGTCTCCTATCATTCTGAGAGTGCTCATCTGGGTTTGGACATACTGATGTAGAACTGCATAGGTTTTCTCCCTGTACAAGCTTGAGTGCAATGGCATCATGTGTTTGACTTTGTGATGCACTTTCACTTCCTGCAGGGTTATTTACAAATTGTGAGGTCTGAGATCCTGCCATTAACTTAGGGACTGCTTGCCACTTTCCTCAAGCTACCTCATAAATATTCAATCATCATCAACAGCAGCATCAGCAGCAATAGCAGCAGCAGCATCTTCAATAGCCGTTCTACTACTAATGTCCTCCACATTTATTGGTATAGTGGAACTGTTTGTTTCTGCTCAGGCCCTGTTAAAAAGGATTTGAAAACATTTCTAATAAAGAAATAGAATACACTTCTTCTTCTTTCGGCTTTTTCCCGGTTAAGGGTCACCACAGCGGATCACCTTGTCCGCTCATGATTGGCAGTGGAGTTTTACGGTGTTGAGTTGCCAGCCCGGCACCCAACCTTCCACAGAAGGCACACACATGCCCACACTCACACCTAGGGCCAATTTAGAGTGTCCAATCTACCTGCAGCATGTCTTTGGGATGTGGGAGGAAACCAGAGCACCTGGAGGAAACCCACACGACCACAGGGAGGACATGCAGACTCCGCACAGAAGGCACCCCAGCCAAAGATCGAACTGGAGAACCTCTTGCTGTGAGGAGGCAATGCTAACCACTGCACCACCATGGCCGCCCAAAGAAACAGAATACACTACTTTATACTTATTAAGGAGGCATGGGGTACACTTACTATGCACACTGCCTTCATTGTCATTCTGTGTAGATGTGGAACATTCACCTGTTAATAGCAATTGTCATGCACTGAATGTAATCATTCCATGTCTGCATTCTGTTATTTATATAAATATATGATACTGTTTTTAAACCAACTTTCACAAGCAGAAGAATGTTGCTACTAAGATGTTGGCAATAGCCAGTGTCCACACCTCCTTTGGTTATTCAGTGCCATCATTTTTGAGTCATATTTATCCCAATGGATGGAAAAGAGATATTCCCCATCTTGGATAAAAGGATAATTATTGAACTATCCCCAGTACTGTTTTGGTCAATTGCATTATACTTTGCCTTAGCTCTAGCACATTCTACCATGTCATTTACCCTCTTCTTGCACTGTATTAATGTGTGGCTCTTCCACCAACTGCATTAATGTCCAGAACAACTTGATGCCAGGCTTTTGCCTTTCAACTTGTCTGAGCTTCCCTTTGCTAAACAGATGTTTACCATATGTCCTAATGGCTGCTGCCATGAGGATGACATTTTCATCATGGCTGAAGCTGTTCTTTTTCTGCCTTCATCCCTTGTTTTGCATCATTACTAAATATGAAAGAATATTCCACAGTCATACACAAAAAATGTATGTACTCATTGGTCACACAACACAATAATGAATGTGTGCCTGCCATCCCCCTATAAAAAAGTTAGGTAACGCAAAACACAGAGTTATATATACATGCAAAATCTCAGTCCAGCCAAGTAAAGTTGTGCTATGCTAATGTCTGGAGAATCATACATAGATTCAGACCAGTAAACCATCACATTTTAACAGACTCATCTTTCTTCTAGTCCCTACCATTGTCTTTTATTCATAATGCTGTCATTTGTCATTTATTAGTGACCCACAGAAATTTCCAAGAAAATACTCATCCGTGTTTAGCCAGCAAAAAATCTTTGCCACTTCACTACTTCACAATTAACACCCTACATTTCTACACTCTATGCACAGTCATCACCCAACACCAAAAAATAGTTTTCTCACTGATCACTAATCATTTCCACTGCAGTTGTCATGACTTTCCATTTACAAATAACAGCTTTACATTCTTCATTAAAGCCATAATACTATGCTTATCATATGACTAAAACAGAACATTTCTTGAAGTGAACTCAATTGTACCTCATTTTAAAGTGTTTCACATTAATTTACAATATCTCTGTTATTTTTCATTACTTTAAAAAGTCTACAGTTTCCAAATTCATTTGCTGCCTAACTTGAGCAATTGCAAGTTAATATGATGTTAAACTATTTCACATAAATTCAGGTCAATTTACATATTTGCATGCAAATTAGGCCTTTTTACATTTATCACTACTAATCACAGTAAAACATAAACATGTACAGCCACTTATGCATATAAATCACTCTCAGCTATTCATGAACATGACCTCAGGTTCACATGAATGTGCAGCAGAAAGTGGGGTAGCCTGCAGGAGTTCTCAACAGTCCCCAGTGTTTCATGAGAATGTGTGGAGAGCTTCAGATATGCTCAAAGCTGAATATGTTAACAAAAAGCAAAATGTTATCATATGCATGAGAGTTTGGTTCATAATTTCATAAGTTCATAGCAGGTTACTAGGCAATTGATCCTAGGGCCTTTATAAACCTAGCCATGTTATACCCTTGTTCTCTTACTGACCAAGATGTATGGTCTATATTTTCAGTGTGAGTCTATAATCATCACCGACTGCCCTTATCCAAGATGGACATTGGTGATACCCCCAGAGTAAATGGACAGTTTCCCACTCAATTGTCTATATTGCACTTAAATAAGGTAATTGTGGAGTTCTGTTTTACATGAATTGGCAGTTTGTTGCAGAGGAGTGGCAATCTCTGCCCATCTAACATCATCAGTCACACCTTATCTCTTAAAAGCACACAATAATTAATAAAAGTTTATACACACATAGGAATTACTACACTTTGTACTTCATTTGTAGCAAGCAGTTTGCTACAGTTTAAAAATATTTTTTCACTAAAATAAGTTGAAGGAGGGTTGGAACAGGGCATAAAAATGGAACCTGAATGGCTGGTGCAAGGAGGACATGTCATGCATCTGGCAACCTAATTGCTGTGTTTTTTTGTTTTAGTTTTTTTGCACTTTAAAGGAAGAGAATAAAGTTGGGCTGTAAAACTAGCTATAATAAGCTGATCTTTGCAATCAGCTTATTACAATGAAGTGCATTTTTTATTGCTCTTTACTTGAAGATCTGAGGGGGTGGGGCACTGGTTCATTGTACTGGTCGAGGGTGCTAGTTGAACCATCTATGCTTCTGTAATATCATTTAGTATTACCTTAGGAAGTAGTTAAAGTACAAGCAGACAGTTTTGTAAAGACCAGATTTTGTTTGTGTAGACCAGAAAAATATTTATTACTATAGCATTTGTTTAACACATTCCCCTAGATTTAATAAACTCTGTGCAGGAATAGTGTTATTCCTATAAAAAATGAACAATGTCTGTGTCTGCATCTCCCTCTCGGCAGCGAGCCTTGCATATTAATGAAAGCACGCTACTGAGAGGGGAGCCATGTACACAGTTACTGACTGAGTGCTAGAGGGTGTGTTACAGTACTTACAGATCTGTAACACACCCTCTGCACTCTCAAAGTGCCGTATGGCACTAAAACAATAAAGAAAGTGTCATCAGACACTTAAGTTTTAATTTATGTGGTCATGTCACATAGGGGGTGTGTTACAGTATCTGTATCACACCCCCTGCATTGTCAAAGTGCCATACAGCACTAAAAGAGTAAACAAGTGTCCTTGATTACTTATTTAATAATTTAAATGGTAATGTCACATAGGGGGTGTGTTACAGTATCTGTAACACACTCCCTGCATTCTCAAAGTGCTGTATGGCACTAGAAGAGTAAAACAGTGTTCTCATACACTTATTTAATAATGTTAAGTAATGTCACATAGGGGGAGTGCTACAGTATCTGTAACACACCCTCTGCACTGTCAAAGTGCCATACGGCACTTAAAGATTGCAGAAAGTGTCCTTGGACACTTATAAATTTTGTTTTCATTTATGTCACAAAGGGGGTGTGTTACAGTCTCTGTAACACCTCCACATACTGTCAGAGTTGTGTATGGCACAGAAAGTAAATGTCCCAATGTGTTTTTTCTGTCACATTTATTTTTTATTTTATTAAATATTTTTTATTTTTATTTTCAAGTTTAAGCATACCTGGGCATGTTTGCACAGCACGGTGCATTGCTCAGCAGTGCTTAAACGTAAAAAAAGCTATATAGAAATGAATAGCTAAAACCTTCATAGCTGAGTTCGTTGAATGGTTAGAGTCACGGGTTTGTGTGCAGTAGGTGCACAGTTTGAATACCAAGACAGGCTATTCAGCTTTTACATCAGAAAACATTTTTATTTATATGTCTATTTTTTGCCCTAGTTATTGATATTTGTCAACCAGGTTAGTGCAGCTGGTCCAGAATACCAGTGTCAGTGGATATATGAGATGAACAACCCCAGTTAAACACAAGTATCCAATAGAGTTCAGTCATACACCAAGGTACAGTAATGAAAGTAAAATACAAACACATAACAATAAAGTATCAATAATGAGTAATTAATGTCAATACATATTTATGTTATCATGTAGAACTCTTGTTTTCCCTTAAGTAAACCGTGCTAAGCAGTGCTAAGCCAAGCTAAGCAATGCTTAAACAGGACCTGTCTGAGCAATATTTAGCAATGCTTAGCTCCACTTAACCAGTTTGAGTAGTATTAAGCACTCCCATTCTAAGCAGTCCTCAGCTAAGCTCAGCTAAGTGGATTTGCGCACCGCTAAGCACTGCCTAGCATTTGCCACTTTAAGCACTTCTCAACTTAGATTACTGGGTTTGTGCACTGCTGAGCTGTGATTAACATTTTTAAAAATGGATCAATGGCAGCAAAGGGCAAATAAATTGCCTTATTTAAGTTGCATCAGTGGGAATACAGCCAGAACCTGTTGGAGTTCAATCACTACAGGAGCTATGGCTGGAGTTGGAGAGGGAGCACACATTTGGGTGCAGCGCTAGGGCATGTTGGACTCCAGGGTCATGGTTGGACTCCTAATTAAAGATCATGATGCCAGATTGTTGCAGGGCCAGTACCAGGACTCTGAATACAAGTCTGAGGCCTGGGACCATCTGGCACATGAGCTCACCAATGCCATTGGAATCCCCTGCACTTGTGAGCAGGTGCATCATCATTATGACAACCTGAAGAGGAGGAGGGGGTGCTCTTGGCCCAATGGATCCAAGATGATTGGGCCCAGAATGTCCCAGAAGTTTGTAAGTATAGCAACTGGTGATTTATCAAATTGTAGTATGAATATCTGATAGACAGGTATGCATAATGGTGTTTTTTCCCTCTACAGCTGCAGAGGAGAGGAGCTGGATCACAATGTGGAGGCTCACACTGAGTGCCTGGTGAGGCTGCACCGACAGTGTTGTGAGTACAGATCTATCTTACAATATATAGTGCAATAAATAAGAAAGAGTATACATAGTTTACTGCCATTAAGTATAGTGTGTTCTGAGTGTACTGCAATAAAATGTGTTCCAAATCCACATTGATATAAGTGACTAATGTCAGGTACTGTGCAATACAGATGAAGGCATGAAACAAGCTACTATTGATGAACAAAAGCTAATACTGTAGTAATACTGTGCAGGAATGACATAAGTAAATACTGTAATAATAGTTTTAATCCTGTAAAAAAAGTACACTGTGATTGAAACCATGAGGCTAATAACCAGCATTCATTTATCATCTACAGGATATCTAGTATAACTGCATTCAGACCTTTGAATTTAATAAACCACTGAGTCATGTCACCCCAATAAAGTTATTCACACCAACTGTTGTGTTTATTCTGGTCTCTTGTTGAAGAAGTACAATTGCACAGGAGCTCCCCAGCAAATATGGCTATGATACCATGAATTGAGTGAAGTTTTGCTGATGAAGAAGTGTTATACTAAAGTGTAGATGTAGAGCTGTAAAACAAGATACAATGCAATTTGATATATGTTCTGCAGTAAGATCTGAACCTTGAATAGTAATGTGCAATGTATTATAGTGTGTTCCCCTCAGGATTGTCTTCTGTTAACCTTTGCATTTCAGCTGCATGTTTTCCTGAATGTAGGTACGCTGATGCAGGCAAGTATGAGACTGTAATAGGTAAAGACTGCAAATATATGATGTGTAAATGTATATTGGTCAGGTATGCAACCCAGCACCCTGCTATGGTCTGTACAGATCACACATATTCACATCCACTAGGGTTTAAATGTGTAGACCTGTATTACAATTATTAATACAAAGTTCATCAACTATCTCTGCCATGAATGAATCTGATGCATGAATGTGCAACTGTCACTGCAGTCTTCTGTGACACTCTACTGATATTACCAGGACAGACTTTGCACCCAAGTGAATTTTAGGCACAAATCAGTCAAGCAACCAACAGAAGTGGCCAAGTAGCTCAGTGTGATAAGAAATAGCTATGTTGTTCATTTTTGCACACACAGACCAGGGCTTGAATCCAGGGACAGGAACTAATATATATTTACAGTTACAGACAAGTAGTCTTGCCTATTTGTAGAAACTGTCATGCAGTTGTAACAGATATTTTCTCCATAGGGCTTACAGGGAAAGAAAACATTTGTAGTAGCCATATGAAGGGTATACTAATAAACAGTGTCCAGATGTACTACTGTGTAAACAACAGTGCTCAGCAAGTTGATAGCACTCCATTTAATAAAATGTCATGCAGTAGAGTAGTAATCTGACTGAATTAGACCACTGAAATGTTCGACTATTGGTACGGCTGTATGCCAGGTGTGTGTGTGAATGTCTGCTGATAGTGTAAACCCATGCCTACAAATTAAAGCAGGTTAGGTATATACATCATACACTGTGCCCGATGCATGTCTCTCAAGTGTCATGCTGTTATGGCTACTGATCACTGTTGCCATTAACCTTGGACACAGATATAATTCCAGTTGAAGTATGTCAATAGCACACTCGCACAACATCAGTCCAGTGTCCACCTTGTTACTCATATATGTGATCCTGAAATGTACAAGTCCCCTGTAGTTATGTACCTTTAGTTCTTACAGCTGAACCCATTCCATGTCGACAGATTGAGATTATGTACGTGCTACAGAAGTACTGTTGTGAAAAATATAGCATATACAGTTGTTAATGGAATATTTTTCTCTCCCGTCACCCCTTATCTGCACCACAAATTATTGTTGTTATACTACGGGTATGGTTTCATTTCCATGTATATTGTTCTGAAAAACCTTATGTTGGGCCTTGTGTTGTATTATGGTTCATATATTTCAATGATTGCATACTAGCATACCTTGTTGAAATAACACCGTTGTTGGCCTTATGCCATAATTGTTTCTGGCATGCTGTTACAATAATGACTGTTATCCCATTTATGCCTGTGTTCGGTATGATATATAATTTTTTTGTTCTGGGTTAATTGGAACACCCATGCATGCTGTTATAACAAACATTGAAATGTTTTGTTCATGACTAACCAATACACTTTGACATACCAGAACACCATAGCATGTACAGGTAGGCAGATCCCAGCGGATTCACCTGTCCTGCCTCATCTGGCCATGGCACCAGGTCCCAGCATATCTGGGACCCAACCTGGAGCTGTTTCCTCTGCTGGTCCTGCACCACCCTTGGGTGGAACCACCTCAGGGGATGGGGCCCGTACCTTCTTGGGTGCAGGCATGGAGAGGATCCTGTCACCCAACACCAGTTCCAAGGTATGGTGTGCAGGGTCATCCAGCTGGACCTGGATGACCGCCTGCGCCAGATAGAGGGCAGACTGGTGTACCTCAAGGGGCAGGCTGGCCCTGGTGCCCAGCCCCCAGCACAGCCACTTTCTGATCCATGAAGGGGCAGTGGTGACTGCCCATGGGTGGGACCTCAGTCCTACTGTTTCCATCTGGGGGCACTTGGTCCTCCGATTCCCATCCACCTTCCCCGTCCAAGGTGTTTACCCCCCTCATGTGTCATACACCACTCCTGTGTGCTGTCTTGTCTGTCTGCAAATGCAACCTCTCCTACCCAACTTACTTCCCCAAATGCACCTACAACCCTTCCTCAACATCCCATGCTCACCTTAAAAAAAAAGGGCATCTGTCCCCCCAAAAAATTTTCATTCCGTACTTAGCTCTCAATTTTGCCCCACATACACTGACATTAATCAATTTCCCCATGAATTAATCAACAAATTTATGTCACCCACACCCCTCCCTGTGGGGTGTGAGGCTCTAAATTCCAAACTGTCCACATCATGCACAGCTGTTGCTGCACAAGAAATGGAGAGCTGTGGTCCTTTTCTACACCTGTCATGCACATTCCTAGCTGCCTGTCATAATGTTTTTCCCCCTGCTTGCCCCCATTTCACCACTTTCCTATCACCCCTTTTTTTCTTTTCTTTTTTTTGGAAATAGCGTGGGTTTAAGCTGGGATAAGCAATGCTAAGTGGACCTAAGTGCCACTTGGCAATGCAGCATGGCATGCAAAACCACACAAACCCACTTAAAACTGCTTTAATCACTCTAGCTCATTCAGGCACAGTTCTGCCCAGCAACAAAATAACCAGCCCTCGCAAGTCCTAAACCCAGGACTCTGAGCATTAGAGTCAAAGCAATGCATCACTAAGCTAAATCAGTTTTGGTGAGTTAGGACTGCTTTTGAAACTATATCATGCAGCACAGTCATGTAACAATAGGGAAAAAAAGGACACCACTGCCAAGTATTGAATCCAGGAACCTGTGCACTAATGCAACACTAGACCACATCAGCTGTGAGAAACTAGGACTGCTTTTGGAAATATATCATGCATTAGTCATGTAACAGTAGGGAAAACAGACACCGCTGCTAGGTATTGAACCCAAGACCTTCTGAACTACAAGTAGAGAATGCATCACTAAACCAACTCAGCTCTGAAAATGCAAGGCATTATTTTCCAAATATATCATGCAGTACAGTGACGTAACATTAGGGGAAAAAGACGCTGCTGACATGCATTTCATCCAGGATCTTGTCATCTACAACATAGTGCATTACAGCAGTAGCCCAACTGAGCTCTGGTGAACAAGTCATTTTTACAAACATATCCTGATTGCCAGTAACACACTAATCCTATATATACTGGGACAAATCACAGTGTACATTTTCTAGGGTTACCACCTGTCCCACTTTGTGAGTGACAGTCTCTCTTTGGGCAGTTGTGGCCTGCCAAAAATTGACAAAATAGCTAATGCCCACAGAGATTAGGGCAAAAGTTATTCCTATATGTTATGTAATACTTGCATAAAACAGTTATTCTGCATCTGAAATGCATAAATGTTATCAGAAACAGAATAAGCAACTAAAATGCTACAAGAAGCTTTTATTTAGAAAAACGTGAAGTTCTGTCCTTTGTATTGGCAGTGGGTATGTTCTGGCCTGCAAAATCTGGCATTTGTACCAGAAATGTCCCATTTTGGGCATTTGAGAAGGTAGTAACCTTAACTTGGGCCTCTGATGCAGACAGCAGACCAGTACACAGACAAATAAATGTTGCTACTGGATGTACAGTAAGGCTACAATATCAGGTACAGCTGACAACTGCACAGACTGTTGCTGAAGGAACACAGTTCTGTCACCTACTTATGGCAGGGTTGTCATAAAATCGATTCTGTATGCTGACATACTGGCAATGCAGTGCACAGTGGGGTTATAAACCACGACAGACAGCTCACTGTCACACGTCATACCCATCTGAACACACAGGTCCATGCCAATCATGTGTAACACATTGTATGCATGCACATATGTCTTACAAATACACCTGACATAATATAATATATTATTAGAAATATGTCATATTATATATATTATGATAATATATATATATATATATATATATATATATATATATATATATATATATATATATATATATATATATATATATTATAATTATTAATGTATAATATATATTGTCAATATATTACATATAATCTATCTGTCACATTCCTAGCATGTGCCGCATCTGGACACCTACAGTCTTGGCCCACAGCCCAGTCTGTGGCACAACAATTACATACATGTCAATACAGCATAGGAATAACTGAGCCATGCAATGTCCAGCAAAACTGGTTGCTCCCACCTCAGTCACTGCCACCCACAGTAGCATATTAAAGGCTTGCAGTGTGGGACACATTTCACAATTATGAATATTGTGTTCTAAATGTCGCCTACCACTCTCTGGATGGCACTATTACATAACATATGTAACAGAGGCATATGCTTCACCTGGACTGCTATGGGTGCCTTCAACCAGGCCATGCAGTGACAGAACAGCTCACACTGCTCCCTCACTGACAGTAACAGCTAGCTCTACTCCTATGTCTTCATAATCCCTAGTCTGACTCCTGGCCAGAATGCAGCAGCTACAGTCTGCTGCACATGCAGCAGTATGCCCAGCTACCTGCTACAGACCTAACATACCTCCCAAACACCTAGAACAGAACATCCACATGACACCCATACATCAAGTGTTGGGGGGTTGCTCATGTGAAAGGGACATGTGTCACAGTCTCCCTCTACAAAAATACACAGCTGATAGAACAGCATCAACTGTAGCAGCATGCAAATTCAGATAAAAAGGATCTATGACACTCACATCTGCCTGTCTCCTTACTCACCCCAACACACGTTTACACAGTACACTGAAAAAGAATTTGTAATTCTGTTAACAATAGCCAGACATAGCATGCAAAACTGTTGACATAAGACATCAATCCAAACAGTGGACAGTATTTCTTCCTACCCTCTGTAAAGCTCTAGTTCCAACACCACAATAATGTCCTCCTCACAGGCCAGGAAAAGGGGCAAGGCCTACATGAAGGCCTTAATTATAGCACTGTGTAGCCATGCCATTGGCTAATGGAAAGGCAACCCAGCTGTCCTGGATGCAATTAGCAAGTGGGAGTCACAGATTGGTGCACAGACAATCACCTGTTCATGAGCATTACCTACAAAAGGCAAGCTGCTTCCTATGGTAAACAGGTCTGAACCTTTATTCATGAAGACAGATTGCATTCTCTAGGATACTACAACTGTATTTCTTCACTCAAAGGAGTACAGCACTATACCAGGTATGTCACTGAATGAAGCATGTAATGGAAGGCAGATGGGGGGGATGCAGTCATGGCAAATAAGAATTTAAACTGTAGGTCTCAACAACATTTCCTGGACTGACATGTTGCTGTTAGTCTGCTATCCAGTACCTATGGTCATCCCTTACGGCTTTGTCTGCAGTAACATAGATCACAGCTCTGGACCCTGAATCTCCCCAGGAATGATCAGCTCACATATGACCACTATGTTTATTGTCTATTGTAAAATACTGACAGTAGAAACTGGTGGATACAGCCGGCATATGACATCATGTCCTGTCAGTGAGCCCTTCTCAATCTGTCAATGTCATACACGCATAGTTCAAAGATTGTACAGGTGTCCCTCACCAATAATGAGGTACTCTGGCTAGGTCACTGTGTACTCCACACCTGCATCTGATTGCCTGACACCTATGGCCAGCATACATGGTGACCCTCTGCAGCAGGACAGTAGGTTATAGGTACTAGTAGTGGGGGGACACTGGCTCTGGTCCAGCGATAGTGCATACATATTGAGCATACAATGTAAGGGAATGCATACAGTACCAGATATTCTTGTACCATTACTGTGATCCCAGGAGTCTGCTATGTCGCAGACACTTTCTCTAAACTCTAGGGACAGCCATTACATATTGTACAACCAGTGTCTGGAAATACACATTTGTCTGACTGGGGGTCTACATCTATGAGGCACATGTACACATTCTGCAAAGATCTGGGTACTGCAGATGTCAGACAGCTATGAGGAGGGCACCCTATACCACATATGCACTGCTATCAGTTATTGTGTAGCACAGACGTTGCTGGAATGCCCTCATACACTTGTAGCACCACTCACCTATTTTTCGGATGTAGGCTGGATGACATGGAACAGTACTGCTGCCTATAGGGTATACCAAGCAGTCGATGACAGTAATGGGTGTGGACACATAAAAACACAGTCTGTCACACCACTCAGGCCATATCTGCTAGTCCTAGTGCCATATCATGTTACTAGGCTACGGGCCCTGAGCAGCCATATGCCTAGGCCAGATTTTAGCCTATGTGTATGTAAGGCAGCATCCAATGCCCCCATCCAACAGGAACACAGGCTGTATCCCAAGGGTGTATGTGCAGTTAACCATCCGGTTATCCAGACTATGCCTGCAAAGGTGTAAATAGCTAAACTGCCTGATTTGGACAGGGTGCCAATTTCACCACACTGATTGTATGGGGCACATATCTGAGCTGCCATCAAGGCCTCTTTATGCCACACACCAGGTTGAGGGTGTGTGTGTGTGTGTGTGTGTGTGTGTGTGTGTGTGTGTGTGTGTGTGTGTGTGTGTGTGTGTGTGTTAAAGTGGAGCATGACTTGCACTTGTGCAGCAGTCCCAGCAATGTGGAGTCTGTAAGTGCCTTGCATGCCACACTGAGGCACCCATGAGGATTATGTATGAAACTGGGTACAGTGTTGGCCTTATGGCCTATCACTGTGTGGTACATTTTTGATGGCCTGGTATTCCCTGTTGGGGAACCTCTGTGATGTCCCCAGCTGCTGCACATGCTGTCTGATGTGAATGATGAAGAGGGAATTATACACATTAATGGTCCTCATTGGGGGAGACGCGGGGATGTTTATACCCCATCTCCTGTGATGACATACCATTATGTATGACATGGGCCATGTAAAAGGTTTATCTTACAATGGAAGCAACATTGTGTTCACATGTCATGTTGCCAAAGACATGTGTCTACAGCACACTCACAGCTGATTGCATGCCTAGGATGCTGATTGTACTCTCATAATATGTGGGGATGTCACTCTCCCTATAGGGGTTCACACTGCATGTCCTGGTATGTGGCCTGAGGCCATGTGTCTGGCAACAGTCATGTATCTGTGTGCGACATTCCTAGGCAGATGTCCACATCAGTAGGAAATTTGGTGACAGCACACAGCAAGCAGTCATCCGCTGACATGGTCGGATAAAAGCTAATGGCTGTTACATGCACCTCAGATGTGTATATCACACATAACAGTGGCCCAAACACAGAACAACAAGTTACACACCTACTTATGGGTGAACTGCATGAGGTGCATTTTCCTGTGTGGAATAGGTGGGTCATGACAGCACACTGGTGTGCTAGCCGTATGGTAACATATGGTGTGATGCATACTTGGTAGTGTTAAATCTATGATGGCCATGTGGGCTATACTGTCACATAGATTGTCTGGCTCAAGGTAGGCATTTTACAGTGTCATTCCCCCCCCCCCATCCATGGCTTTGATGACTGTGTTATCGAGGTCACCTGAGTGTAGCAGACATAAATCATTCCCTGACAAAGCCTAAGTGTGCATAATGGAGAGTTTCCAGGTCGCACATGTCCTTCTTAATGGGGCTCACTTGAAACTGTGCTATGGCCTTGCAGAATAGCCTAGTTAGGCTGTTGTGTCTATCATGTGACTGAGTTGGAGATAGCCCACCTTAGTCTAAAGGGGTGAAAGTGGTCGCCCATGAAACATATGGGACAAAGGCGATAGTCAGTCCTCTTTTGAATATGATTTCTTATGGTTTTGCAAGGTTAAACTTGGAGTCATGTAGGATGCATCCTGTGATGTGATAGGCTCCCATGGCAGATGTATACCATGACTATCACATGGTAGCGGTGACCTGTTCCCCACATATAGGAGATAGGGGGCATACTGTGGATATCCTGATGTACTCATGAGGAACATGGGAGGGGGGTTGCAGCCTACACCGACTCTCTCAGGCATCTGGTATGCTATACCAACAATAGTGGTACAGCTGGTGTCCCTGAGCACCACAAGTGAGCAGCTGCAGCTGCTTCCTGTGCTGTTGCCGACATATGTGCAGAAGGAGAGATGACTGTGTGTAGTGGATGTAGACAATGTAGGCTCTGTCTTTGTTGTGTAGATTTGCAGGATGGATCCCATTCTCATGTACGCACTAAGGAGACATTGCTCCAAAATGGGCACCTGCCCCTAATTTGTCTTAGACAGTGGTATGTCATCCCTGTTATGGACAGTATGTATTGCACATGTCCACCAGACAAGTGTACATATCCAAGCAGAGAATGATGTAGGCCTGTTGGGTATATCTGACTACATGCATCTGTACAAATGGACGTACAGTGGATATAAAAATTTACACACCCCCTGATAAAATGCCAGGCTTTTGTGATATAAGAAAATGAGACCACAATAAATCATTTCAAAACTTTTCCCACCTTTAACATGACCTATAACCTGCACAATTCAATTGAAAAACAAACAAATCTGTTAGGGGAAAAAATATAAAAAAATTAAAAAACATGCAATAAGCTGGTACATGTTTGCAGACCCTTGTGCTAATACTTAGTTGAAGCACCTTTTGATTTAATTACAGCATTCAGTCTTCTTGGGAAGAAGTCTATCAGCATGCACATCTTGACTTGACAATATTTACCCACTCTTCCTTGCAAAACCACTGGAAATATGTCAGATTGCGAGGGCTTCTCTTGTGCACAGCCCTTTTCATGTCACCCCACAAATTTTCTATTGGATTTAGGTCTGGGCAATGGCTGGGCAATTCCAAAACTTTAATTTTCTTCTGGTGAAGCCATTCTTTTGTTAAATTGGATGTATTCTCGGGGTCATTTTAGTGTTGAAAGGTGAAATTCCTCTTCATCTTCAGCTTTCCAGCAGATGCCTGAAGGTTTTTGGCCAAAAGTGACTGGTATTTAGAACTGTTGATAATTCCTTTCACCTTGACTAAAGCTCCAGTTCCAGCTGAAGAAAAGCAACCCCAAAACATGATACTGCCACCACCATTCTTCACCATGGGGATGGTGATCTTTTGGTGATGCAAAGTGTTGTTTTTGTGCCAAACATACCTTTTGGAATTAAGGCCAAAAAGTTCAAACTTGGTCTCATCACACCATAACACATTTTCCCACATGCTTTTGGGAGACTTGATGTGTTGTTTTGCAAATTTTAGCTCGGTCTGGATGTTTTTCTGTGTATGAAAAGGCTTCTGTCTTGCAACCTTACCCCATAACCCAGACATATGGAGAATATGGGAGATTCTTGTCACACATAGTATGCAACCAGTACTTTCCAGAAATTCCTGCAGTTGCTTCACTGTTATTGTAGGTCTCCTGGCAGCCTCCCTAACCAGTTTTCATCTTGTTGTTTCATCAATTTTGGAGGGATGTCCAGTTCTTTGCAACGTCACTGTTGTTCCATATTTTCTCCACTTTTTGATGACTGTCTTCACTGTGTTCCATGGTATATCCAATGCTGTGGAAATGTTTTTGTATCCTTTTCCTGACTGATACCTTTCAACAATGAGATCCCTTCGATGCTTTGTAAGCTCTCTGAGAACCATGGCTTTTGCTGTAGCAGGCACCTGAGTAAATGTCAGGAAAATCTTACTAGGAAAGCTGAACTTTATTTGGGGTTAATCGGAGTCTCTTTAATTGATGGCAGGTGTGTACCCAAGAAGACTGAATGCTGTAATTAAATCAAAAGGTACTTCAACAAAGTATTAGTTTAAGGTTGTGCACATTTATGCAACCAGCTTATTGTACATTTTTTATTTTTTATATTTTTTCACTAACAGATTTGTTTGTTTTTAAATTGAATTGCACAGTTTATAGGTCACATTAAAGGCGGGAAAAGTTTTGAAATGATTTATTGTCTTCTCATTTTTTATATCACAAAAAACTGGCATTTTAACAGGGGTTTGTAAACTTTTTATATCCACTGTATAGCACTTGTGTGTATGTGTGGAAATTGGTGCCAGTCCTTGATGATGGTTTGGGGTGTGTGAGGGTATGTATACCCCCCAGGAGGATGTATTCCATGTTTGAGGTGTATGCATAGCTGCCCTAGGTGGATAGGTATTGTGGGAGATGGTGACTGCAAACGTGACTGCATGACGGTTGCTTTGCCATGGAGGATGACATTGTAGGGATACAGCAGTGGTAACCCATGTTGTGCAATGCCAGCTGCAGTGCACCTTCACCTCATGTGGGGATATGATCTGGCCTGCACCAAGGTGTTCCTGCATCTACTGATGATACCTTACTGGGCATGTGTGTGCTGGCATGAGTATGTCTTATAATGTATGTTAGGGTCATTCAACTGACCCAGGATCAGAGTACAGACCCAACTCTGAATACAGTTGATGAGGTCCATATAGGCAGAATAGGCTTCCTGGTCACATGCAGTTGTTTGTACCTAACTGTGATTTGAAAAGGTTTGTGCTGGCAATGGTGAACTGCCCCTGCAGTGTCCTCTATGCATCTTACTGCCTGTACAGGGTGGGGGTGTGTATGTGTCTCATATATACAGAAACCCCATGTCCCATGGCATTACCGGCTACACTTTGGCTTCTGCATGTATGATAGGATAGTTGACCATCTAAGGCTGGGGTGATCTCTGTAGATTTGAACCATGGTCTGTGTGACTGCATAGTTCTGCAGTTCCCAGGGTAAGGAATGCTTGCAATGAGGGAAAGTCATGTATTCACCTCTAGCATTTAGCAGCATGGCCTTCAATCTGTGCTGCACTGACACTTGTATGTTGGTGGTGATAATTTCACCAATGTTATTAATGGAGTCACTAGGGGGCTGGTGGGAACCACTGCCAGATGCATGAAGACCTGTGAAGACAGATGGAGGCCATCTTTTGCAGAACATCATGGTCTGTTTACCATGTCACCCCTGACTCACAGGTACTGGAACACCTGGAATATTACAGGAGAAATCTTGACATATTAAGGGCAATCATTCCTTGATTGTATTGCAGCATCTGTTTGGGTGACAGCATAGTGCTGTGTAAGGCTACGGACATACCTGCCTGGGACACATAACCTATGTGCACACTCATATCTCACTGCATATAGTCCAGGGACGTACACATCAGGTCAGGGCAGACACATCAGCATATACTGCGACAGATCCATGACAATACCTGTTGGTGAGAGACAGCAGTGTGTATGCAATATAGCAGAGTATGTCATCTGACACTAATGTAACTGTGACCATCCACATGCACAGCCAGGTCAGAGGCACACCAGTGTGTCTCCACTGGAGTCCCCTATGTGTAACATGTTTGACATGGGTTGACACCTGTATGGCTGTGGGACACAGGTGTGTGGCCATGTGTGTTATGTGCTGTTTACGGCTGTGGCATTCATGTGTGTCTTTGCCTCAGAAATCCCCTTTGTTTGTGGATGTGGATGTTGAGGACCACTGCAGATGTTTGTGTATGTTATGTAGGTGTGTGAGGTGCAGTGATTGTGTTGACAACCTGTTTGGGGACAGATATGCAGCACTGGCAGGCAGAGATCATGGACTGCAAGTTCCTACAGTCATTGCAACTCTCACACAGTGTGCTCCTTAGTGGTGTTTGTAGATGGCTGTCCATCCCTGTACATAAGACATGTGCTACATGGTGCCAGATCATCAATATCAACCACACTGGCTGGGGAAACTGCAGGACATTGTCCAGTCATATACTCCAGAATCTGAGGGAGGAAGGCCATGGAGACCTGAGGGGTGGGCCTACTGACCAGGTGATTACTAATACAGTAGGAGGCTGAAACCACATCAGGCCATGTAGACAGCTTATGACCAAGCAGTAATAGGTGCAACAGCTACATGCAGTGCAACACCTCATAGAACACGCAGAAGGAAAGCCGTCTAGCTTATCAGTGGGAGTGGTAAGCATTAGGTAGCCTATCTACCACAAGAGGAGTGGTCCTTGGCCCAGAAATTGTAGCTCTTGGCCATTTGGGCAGTTTTTTCTATCTCTTTCAACTTTCTGGTTTAAAAGCCGCACTTGCATTTGTTTCCCATCTTTCCTGTAACTAGCATAGTCCAGATACAGAGTTGCTGTATCCAGAGCTGTTGGTAAGCTTCTGAACCCCGCAAGCCTTTCTGTGTTGGAGGAAAGCCTTCCAGCTTATCAGTGTGAGTGGTAAGCACTAGGTAGCCTGTCTACCACAAGAGGAATGGCTCTTGGCCCAGAAAATTGTAGTTTATTGACCATTTGGATAGTTTGTCCATCTCTTTCAACTTTCTGGTTTAAAAGACCACATCTGCGCTTGTTTCCCATCTTTCCTGCAACTAATCTACTGGAAAGCACTAAAAAGCTTTAAACTGATACAAGCCTTCTAGATTAGAAGAGACTTTGGAGTGATTAAGTATCAGTTTTATGTACTTTCTTGCTGTACTTATCTGTTTTCTGCATAAATGCCAACTGTCCAGCATTTATTGTGATTCAAAAGCTATTTTATTTCACATATTGTACTTATTTGACTGCCTGCACTTCTAAAAAGTCATTTTGTGTTTAAATAATTTGTTTAACTGTTGTAGGTTACACATTAAAGTGTGATAACCTTTTCTGATCATTTGTAGTCGTTTAAAGCTGTTTTAAGTGTATTTTTTACTGTTTTTGCCTTATCTTTTCAAAAAAACAAAAACAAAACAAAACAATTCCTTGTGTCCCACCTTTCTAATGTTCACATGTTCACTTGTGGTGGAGTTCACTGCAAAGCATCACACTGGTAATCACAGTAGCATATTTGCAGGAGCTGTAACATATTCCCATGTAGTTTGGTGTAGGTGTAGCCATTGTGCTATATAGGAGTGCATTACTATTGTGTACATGGGTGCACTGTGTGTTAGGTGATGGTCCATCACATACTTTGACTGCTCATGTATCTCACAGGTGTATAGTACTAGCAACATTAACTGGACATAGCTGCACTGCATGTTGTCGAGGGACTGTCCAGAGTGTGTCTGTTGTGGTCTGATTGTGTGCTGTGCATGGCATCAGTCAGAAGGTGTGGTCTGTGTAATGTCTTTGTGGCACCTCACCTGTGTGAGTGTGTGTGTGTGTGTGTGTGTGTGTGTGTGTGTGTGTGTGTGTGTGTGTGTGTGTGTGTGTGTGTGTGTGTGTGTGTGTATCATCAAACATTATAGTGCCAGAATAATGTAGTCATGTTGTCTTCCCCTCACAGGTGACAATGGGGGTCAGAGTGTGTCCCTCCTCACAACCTGATGTCAGTGTCTCATCAGACACTGATGATGATGGTGGCCATTGTGAGGCACAGGTGGAGTTGTTTGAGGCTGACTCTGTCCCATTGGTTGACATACCACTTCCACCCCCACTGTCCCCGCACATGGTCAGTATGCCCATACATACACAGTCCCCAGCAGCCACAGATACTGGGCAGTTGGGGGGGTGATGGCATAGAACAGGGTAGGGTGGCGACTATGCATCAGAGTCTGCAGGTACTAGCCATAGCCAGAGATCTGGTGAGGTCGCACACAGGCAGATTGACAGGGGTGATCAAAAGAGGACTGCTGCCCATCCAGCCCCTGTTAGAGTTGTCACAGCATGTCACTTAATGCATGTTTTGATCCATCAAGGAGGCACAGTCACATTGTGAACAGTACATCAGACAGATGCTCAGGTTCATGGATGCAGCACTGCATGGCATGCATGACTCCCTCCGTGACATTGCTGATGCCTTACCTCATTTTGCTGATGTAATGGATAGACGGCAGGGTGAGACATTGTCAGTCCTTAACTGTGCAATGTCTGTGCTTGAACTTGCGGTGGGAGTAGGGCATCAGACAAATGAAGGTAGGTCAGCAACATCAGTTGAGAGACCACATGGCCGAGCACACTCCCACTCCCGTAGTGGCAGTATAACCAGCACTACGAAGGGAGGGTGCTGTCTACACCACAACATGGCAGGCCATTGGCATGTGGTCCTGGACAGCCCGATGAGGGACACAGAGCCAGCAGACACCAGGCACTTTCAGGAAGTAGTACTGCATCTGGCCTTGAGCATGGTGGTGCCAGTGCCACTCCTGGCAGAACCAGTTCCCATGTTCATGGCCAGAGATGGTGAATTGTACATTCTGCCATGCACAGTCCATGGCTGTCCAACATACTCTTGTGTAGGGCTAGCACATGGCTTGACTGTGTGCATGCACACACTCACACATCACTGTCACATGCAGGCCACTGACAGACACACACAGCTCCTCTCCATGGCCCAGCTGACCAACACCCCTCCAGACAAACAAACATGAAGTCAGCTATATGTCACAGCCTAGGCATTTGCCAACCACACAGCACACCCTGTGCATGTGATGATACCTGTGCCACATCCCTGTTATCCATACCATCGATGCATGGACATGCTAATATGTGTCTGATGCACAGGGTGAATCTAGTACAAGTAATGGCATTCTGTAGTAGTGTTATGCTCTGTAAGGTGCTGTCTGACGCCAATTGTCATGCATATGCACCAAAGTTTATATACCTTTGTGCCATGATGCTTTATTACTGTTAGTACTGCTAACTGACTTTTGTTTTGCAGACCTTATTCTGTTTCTGTTCCAGATGTCTGCGGGTGTAAGTCATGGTGAGCGGCTGCCATTACAGAAGCTCAAGATTGTGGGGTGGCAACAGAGACACCTTTTCATCACCAAGGTATTTGTGGAACAGTGTGTGAGGGACAATGGGGACAGACAGCGTAACCTTGCATGCATACCCCTTGACACAGCAAGCTAGCCCTGATACATGTCACCTGGGTGTTCCTTAGGATCACAGGTTCATAGTTACAGAGAAGGTTACTAGAGTACTGGATCTGGGTCCCTTATTTCACCCCAACACAATCATTGATCAGCACCTGTTGGCTATTGCATTGATGGACACAGTTTGGTCCCCTGGGACAGATGTTTGTTTTTTTCACCCATCCACTCAACCTTGAAGCAGTTGGTGAGAGTCTGCATGGTACTATGTTTGGCATGTTTGTGGAGTGCATTCATGAGACAGGCAGCCTATAGTTGACAAACCTGTATATCCATTAGCTTTTTGTGCTGTGTCATATGGATGACCGTTGTGGGTGTTAACATAGCCATTACAGTTTCTGCAAATGTCTTGCATAGATAAATAGCAGACCGGCCATACTGCTAATGTATTGTTGTACTGACTAAGGACTATTCAAAGGGAATGTCCCTCTTTTGTCTGGATGCAGTCCCTTTACCTATGTGGTGAACCACATAAAAGCCTTTTCTGACTACTGCCACTACTTGTTGCCTGAATGCAACATTGTTAGCATGCTGAATAAACAGGTCTGTCATCACAGTGTGTGTGTGTTCCTGGGGTTGCTGCTGATGTGGAAAATAGTGGGGCCATGTCCTTGCCATATGGTATGCTGACACTGTTGTCTGCTTTCAGCTTGAGGCCAGGACCTTGACACCATTCCATACCCACAGTATGGCCCATTGCAGTGTGTTTAGAGCAGTTTGTGGCTCAATGACAGACTGCATACTACTTACAGTTGACACAGCCTTAGGCAGTACCTACATATGTGTGTTGTGCAGTTAGCATTCATGCCTAGATACATGTGGATCACTGGGGGCAGGAAGTAGTCACAGGGCCTTCACATGTTTACATATTGCATGCACATAGGTGACACAGATTGTGGTTGCCACCTTATCAAATGTGGATTGAGGAACCCATCTTGTAGTAACGTGACAGTTGCAGGACATACCATACCCATGGCAAGTGCAACACACAGGATGTCCTTTGGTTCGCTAATATGGCAGTTTCTTTCTGTGACATTACCTTAGCTTACGCTATTTGTCATGGCATTAAGGTGCTTCTGTTATGCAATAGGTGGTCTATGGAATTAGTAGACAACTTTATGAAATGTTTGTTGTCCTCAGCTCTGGGGACCTCTGTATTGTTTCAGTTGTTGTTACAGGTCACACCTTGCTAAACATGGACTGTAACCTGCAGAGTGGTACAGATGGTGGCCATACCTCTCACCTCTATATATTTCTGCAGATGTCCTGATGTTTGCCACATATTTTATTACCATTTGTCATAACATTGTTGTTTTCTGGCAAATTGGTAGAAAATCATGAAAGACTAACATTAGAGATTAATGACAGATATTGTCATGTCACAAGTCATAACCTTTGGAAAATGCATTCAAATGTACAATTTGTTCTGGTATCTACTTTCCATGTGTGTCACAGCAATATGTGAAGGTTGTGCTCAATGTTTGGCCTCTGCCCCACTTTGTTGTATGGCTTTAACCAGATGTCTTTCTGTGAGGTGCTGAAAGGTATGCTGGTGGCTGTAACACAGTTAGACTGCTGCAAGGGGATACACACACACACACACACACACACACACACACACACACACACACACACACACACACACACACACACACACGCATGAACTGCCAAGTTTTACATACGATAGTGCTATATACATAACACAAGCACAACAGAGCTACTATAGTTTTGCAGTGTCTGCCACTACTGTTCAGGTGGGTGACATTTGCAAGTGCTGTTATAATTGCCAATGTTGGAGTTAACAGGCTCTTAACATGGTAGATCCATTGCAAACACACACACTGCTGCATTGGGACATGCATTGAATCACACATGCACACAGAGTTTCCAATTTTCAGATTAGAACACCTACCTATCTTGTTATGTACAATACAGACCAACATAACTATTGCATGTGCCACAGTGTCTTTGTGTTAGCAAACGTGTAACTGTGCATCTAAGGTGGATGACATCTGCATGGGTGCTGAGTAGATTGGCAATAGGTGGAGTTAACAGGGTGGAACAGGGCACAAAATAGTATAACAATACACACAGGCAGGACAGCCACAGGAGATATGCATATAAAAACACATACACTCACATATTTGACAATAGTCAGATTAGAACACATACCTATCTACTTCTATTTAGTATAGTACTACGTACATATCACATGCACCATGAAGATTATACACAGAGGATGTAACTCACAACCTCTTACAGCAATTAATCTTGAGAATGCTTTCAGGAATGGTGGGATAACCCCCAAAATAGGGACACTTCCCACATATTGCTCTTACAAACCTAGACAACTAATGAGGTAACAGGTTTTGCATCAGCGTGAAGTTTCAGAAGGGTGTGACATCTGAAGCTGACATGTCTGTCACTATTTGTGATGTCAACTCTCACAGATTTGTCAATGATTTGACAGAAAACCCCATTGTTATGAGACATGAACCACATACATGTATGTTGCAAACATCTGGACATTCTGCATACAACTGTACAGATTAGTGGTATGGCCTGCAAAGTTTCAAATGGTGCATCTAAGGTGGATGACACCAACAGTCCCTTTAAAGTAATGCCATGGGGAGGAGGTCAATAGGTCTTAAAATGGTATAGCCAACACAAACAGGGGATATGCTTCACACACAAACACAGTTGGCTGTATTGGGATTCAAACCTCTACCTACCTAGATGTATGTACTATAGTGCTACCTACTTATCGCATGTGCTATGGAGCTCATATGCCAAGAAAGTGTCCAAAACGTGGATCTAAGGTGGATGACATGAACAGGTCCTGTAAAGTAATACAACAGGGGGATCGGGTCTCAAAATGGTATCACACACACGGTATCACAGTTGCCAACAACTGGATTAGAACACCTACCTATCTAGTTACCTCTGCTATAGTACTACATCCTTGTTGTGTGTGCCACAGATTATATACCTAGAGACTGACCGATGGTGCATCTAAGGTGAATGACATCAGCAGATCTTGTAAAATGGGGCAATGGGAGGTTTACTGTGTTAAAAAGGCCTCAAAATGCTTTAACCTACAAACAAATGCACACAGTCACCAGGGCTGAGATTAGATCTCCTACCTATCTAGTTGTATGCACTATAGTACTTTGTATTTATCACATATGCCCCAGAGCTTAAATGATTGAGGAGTGTCCAAAGGCACTTCTAAGGTGAATGACATCAGCAGGCCTTGTAAAGTAGAGCAATGGGGGGGGTTACTAGGTGGAAAAGGACTTATAATCCTTTAACCTAAAACACAAGCACACAAACACATACACACACACACACACACACACACACACACACACACACACACACACACACACACACACACAAGGTGGGTGATGTGAGATTGCAACCCTTACCTCACTACTATTACACAATGGAACTCACCTTCATACTGGCATGTACCACTGGTTAGAACTGGTGGGCAAATGGCTGCAGCAGGACATCACTCTATGCCTTTTAGAGTGTCTCTGGCTCTCTCCCTCTGTCTATGCCTCTCTCTGTCTCTGTCTATTTCTCTCTGTCTGTCTCTCTCTCTCTCTCTCTCTCTCCCTCTCCCTCTGTATATATATATTATATATTTGTATATGTTACCTATATATATGTATGTCTATCACACTCAACAGATGCAGATATATCACATATGTGCCTCCTACAGATAGATGAGAGTAATTCTGTCTGATGGGGGTGGGGAGAGACAGTTAAGGTGTGCATAGCTGTCTGTATGCAAAGACTCACACTCACACACACACACACACACACACACACACACACACACACACACACACACATATATCTTAGACTGGATACTCATAAACAAAGTTAATGTCTCTTACAAAGTAGGAACTATGCCCGATGACCTCAGTGACCACTGCCTAACCTATATCTCCAGAGTAAAGACCGACTATCTAAACCTTCCTAACACTAGAATAATACGCTCTACCAAAAACTTTAACAGTGATTTGTTTCAAAAGGATCTCGAAACATGTAACTGGAAACTCTTAAAATCACTTCCTCTTAATGAAGCAGTATCATTCTTTAACTCAACCTTCCTTTCCATTTTGGATAAACATGCCCCTACACGCTCTATTAGAATGAAGTCTAATACAGCCCCATGGCTCTCTAAGGAAACAAAGAAACTAATTCACAGTAAAAATAAAATTTGGGCCAAATGGAGACACCACAGAATCACCTCTGATTTTCATCATTTTTGCAAACTTAGAAATCTCAAAAAAGCAATAATCTCTGACAAAAGAACTATTACTGTGATCTTCAAACAACCCAATTATACAAGCCAAAACAATTCTGGTCCTCAATCAATAAACTCCTTTCTCCTGGTTCAGCTAAAACTCCCTCCCCTATAAACTAAACCCAGACAACCCTAGCCATACTGCTAACGCCTTCAACACCTTTTTATTGAAACCATTCAATCTCTTGCTAGACAACTGAACACCAATAACTTTTACCCTCCAAATAATCTTATGGATTCATCCCAAAACTTCACTCTTCATCCAATCCCTACCTCCTTCATCTATAAGCTTATTCTTAAACTGAAACCCTGTACCCCCTCTGCTGACAAACTCCTCTCTCTTTCTTCAAAAGGCTGCTAAACAGATTGCATACCCTATATCTTTACTCATTAATAGGACTATCCAAGAAGGAACCATACCAGATATATGGAAAATCTCTCATATCATCCCACTACACAAAGGTGGAAACTCTATTGACTTTACTAACTTTAGACCTATTGCTCTTCTCTCTCCTCTTGCTAAGATTATGGAGAAATGCATTCATCAGCAACTCATACATTATCTCTCTTCTCACAACATAATTGCCAACTGTCAACATGGCTTTAGGCCCCACCATAGCACCTCCACTGCCCTCCTTTCTTTCATGGATACTATCAACAACTATCGAAACTCCAACATCTTCTCATCTGCTCTATTTATTGACCTCTCCAAAGCTTTTGACATGGTGAACCACTCTTCCCTTATTAATATACTTAAATCCCTCTCATTTGATAACCTGGCTTTAAAATGGTTTACCTCCTATCTTAACAACAGACATCAAGCCGTCCTTTGGGACAATCATATCTCTTCTCTATTGCCTGTTTCAATTGGAGTTCCACAGGGCTCTATCCTAGGTCCACTTCTCTTCTCCCTATACATAAACGATCTCAACACAGTCATCCTCAAGCTACCTGCATCCAATATGCTGACGACTCAACAATCATTTGCTCAGCATCCACCCCACAGAACTACTGTCTCTAACTCAAACTACCTTTAACACTGTAGAAACTTGGTTTACTAGACGATACCTCCTCCTTAATGCTAAAAAAACAAAACTTCTCCTTTTTACTCCTACCACTCGAGCCTCCCCATTAAACTTCAACATTTTGTCTAATGACACTACTGTTATTTCTCCTGACACAACAACTAAACTGCTAGGAATTACCATCGACAACAATCTGACTTTTGATCAACACATCAATAACACCATCAAAACTGTTAATAAAAAATAGGATCATTATACGTATCAAAACTTTTCTCACACCTTCTACCAGAGCTACTATTGCCCACTCCCATCTTATATCTACTCTCTTCTACACCTCACCAATCTTCACTAACCTTAAGAAGGCCAACCTAAATAAACTTGCAACTTGTTATAATAGCATTGCCGATTTGCCACCAGCAACCCTTTCAAAACACACCACTGTCACAACCTAAAACTCCTAGGCTGGCTTGAGCTACAAAACTGTCTTTTGATCTCACAACTTACCATTGCTCACAAGATACTCTATCAACCTTATAACACCTATACTTTCTCAACTCTTAATCCCTTACAATAATCTTACCTCCTTCGATCTTCTTCCAAACTCATGACTAAATCAGTAAAGTCCCATAACCTAGCTGGTGACTCTCTTTTCACTAATACTATAGGAAGGATATGGAATCAGCTACCCACTGATATCACTCTAACCTCCTCCTTACCTCTGTTCAAACAAAAATCAAACTGTATTTCCAAAATCACTGGCTCTGTTCCTGTTGGACTCCTGACTAATTTCTTCTTTCACCTCCACCACTAGAACTCTACACTTTACTTAGTAAATATACTTACTCCTACTTCTTATTGCCCTGTTACTATCCTCTCATGCTCTAACCTACTCTTCCTTTCTCTCTCCCTGTCCTCTTATACACATTCTTACCCTTCTCCTCTCCAGACTATTTCTTCTTTCCCTCTTCCTCCTTTTTATTCCCTTCTTATCTCCTGTTTTACTTCTCTTCTTCTTATTTCTTTTGAAACCTTCTTGCTAATCCTAATTTTTCATAATGCTTTATACTGAACAACAATTTTGCAATGCTTTTACTGAACAACAATTTTTTTATAGTATGTTCCTCAGATACTTCATATATATTTATTTTTTGTTTATTCATGTTACTAAATGATAATTCACTTTGTACTTAATTATGTACTCTGTAAATTGTCCCATTGAAATATAGTATGAGTGGAGCTTTTCTCCTCGGGCCTCTACTGAAAATGGACATATATCCAGCTAGACTAGCCCGGTTAACAAATGTAAAATAAATAAAAAATAAATAATATATATATATATATATATATATATATATATATATATATATATATATATATATATATATATATATATATATATATATATATATATATATATATATATATATATATATATATATATATATGGGCAACACAGTTGTATAGTCAGATGTGGGTTTAGACATGGGCTGTAATTTTCTAAGTGTAGGAGCATGCCCATTATGACCTTCAATAATAAGGACTCCATTTTAGAGCTAGCTGTACTCTGGTCCACGATTTTGTCTGCTACAGCCGATTGGCTGATGAACCTGTGTAAACAATCCAGCACCTCATTGATATACTGGCTGGGGGGTCTACTGGCTGTGTACTATCCTTATTAACCGAGTTGTATCCTGGTGTGGGTACAGAGTACATTGGACTGAGCAGAGTTTTCCATAATAAGTGTGGCATATTCTACATAGCACAGTGATTTCCTGGTATGTCAGTGGCAGAGCAGTATAGAGTAACATGATGAACCACTGACAGACATTTGTTTACTGACTCCATACACTGCAGGGAACCTATGTTAATGCACAATGTGTTCTGGTGTGCACATTCTCTGTTTTTCTGGCCAGTCATTCCCCTTCCCCTTATATGTGTCTCTTGTCCTTCTGTAGTCCAGTCACAGGCATTGTCCACAGTTGCTGCTCTTATGTATTTGTAGTTATGGTGTGAGTGTGGTAGAAGTCACAACATCACAGACAGGGTTACGGATGTCACACTTCTGACTGCACCTGTTTAGCAGGTTGTCCATCATTGCACCCCAACATCTGCTGTGGTCCTCAGATGGTTTGTGCAATGTTATTATAAGGCTACATGCTGGCCATAGCTGTCAAACTCTTACAGACTGACATCTGGACAAGCCCATATATAACAGTCAGACACAGACCCAGACATGGGGACAGGGCGTTAATATGGCTTTTCCAAATGTCAACAGCTGGTAGAATGGTTTTGCATTAACTTGCATTTTCTTATGGGTATGACATCTGCTTCTCAACTGTCTGTCACTGATGTTTTTACATCAGCCTTTATTGTTTTGCAAATAGTTTGGCAGGCAAATACAATGTTATGACAAGCAGAAGAGATATATGAGGCATACGTGTGGGCATTCTGTGACACCCTGTCATTCCAGGGGTATGGATGGTACCCACTGACTTGTCAGTACCGACACAGTAACGTGGCAGCCATTTATATCCTGGCACTACACTGACTTGTCACAACCTGCTGTTCTACTAGCACTGTGTAGGTTACTCCGAGCTGTGTACTGTCCATATGTGTGGCCACCTGTCCTTCCATTGTCCAGCTTTCCTGCAGTAACAAATATTGACTTCTGGACAGTGTGTACAACTCCTACTGTAGGTGTAGCTGACAAGCAAAATAGCTGGCATGGCCAGTGTTGAACCATGGACCCTGTCAACCACAGTACTGTACTTAGACTATAAGCCACAACAGCCAGCAGTGAGTGCTGTCTACTTCCTGAAAGTATTAACCATGCATATACATAGCACAGTGACCCCTGCATATTGTGGACATGGAACAAGTTAGCAAGTTAACTGTAGCAGACGTGGGAATGTGTGGTCTGCTGCTATTACCCTACAAACATAAATATTACTGCATTTCTATGGGAACATGAATGTGTTGGGGGGAGCAGCCTCAGGCACCTCCCCCCGATTAGCTGTGCTTAGCTGAGCACAAACAGGAGCCACTGATCTATTGTGCTTACACAAACCATGACACAACCCTTTTCATGTCAGCTGTCTCTTTGGCCTACGCTAACATGGTTCTAGCCCTTACACAGTTAGTACCTGCAGACACAGTCACCCAGTTTGCTATTCAATAAACTTAGCTCATTTACATGCACCTATTTGTATATACCCTAGATACTGCACCACACCAGAGCCTATGTCCTTAGCAACCGCTATAACCTGCCATTGTATGACTCTGCATGTTGACCAGTATATTGGGAAAATTTGGTATTCCTTTTGATGTCATATTTTACAACTTTAATTATTTTTTTTGCAAACTAGCATGTTTGCATGTTGTTGTGCACTGCTTAAATGTGACATACGTGATAAAAAAGTTTAATTTTCATTAATTGCATCATTTTTAAATGTCAATGGCCATAGTTTTGTCTATTTGCATGACATCTGAACCTAATACATGCTTTTATTTGGCCTGTCACAACCCCTGTTTTATTTTTACATTCTGGTACACGGTTACTAACCACATACATTTTTCCTGCAGATACGGCACCTACACTGATGCCCTTCTGCTTCCTGGATCATAAAATCACCTCATTTGCATGATTTTCACCAGCAGATGAGGTGATTTGCATATCGTGATCACGTCTGTGTCTGCACCATGTCTGCACGCTCATGCACACACCCAGCCCTGTTTCTTGGATCACTCATTGGCCATATTTCCTGTTCCGGCTGCAACACTGTTCCTACATGGAGAATTGCTCCATGTACTGTTTATTGAATTACCCCCATTCACTTTTCCCCATTGCTAACTGCACATACAAGATGGCTGAACTCAGGCTACACACCCTAATCAGAGTGGATGTTGAGTTAGAGCATTGGGGGTTGCACTGTCAAATGAATTATCAGTGCACAGTTTAGTGAAAAATGACCAGTTGTATTATTTCTGTGTTAGTTTCATATACAATTTTAAACAATTTGCTTATATGCTTAGAATTATTAGGCAGAAAATTATCAAAGTATAGATTTTGTTCAGCTAAGGAACTGAAAACATCCTTCAATTGCTACATTTTTATGTGTGTACACCTTTGCCTGAACCAATTTATAGACCGTTACATGGAAAGCATAGCATCTTAAAACATCATTCCACAAAACAGACAAGCTGTTTACGCCTTTAAAAATGTAGTAATTTGTACATAACTGACACTAAAGGCAAGAGTGGCACAGTATGATAATTCATTTAGTAGCACATATTTAAATAAATGCATAGTAAGCAAGCACAACAGTGAATTAAATCCCTTGTATATTAGTAATAGTAACATTACTAATTGTAAAAAAAAAGACGGGCAATGCAGGTAAACAACAATTATCTTATGTCTTCTCTTTCTAGCCAATGAGGAATTAAATTATAACTGGCATCAGGCAGGCAGAAGCATAGTTATGCTTGATGAAGCCACTGGTAGGTATGACTAAAGTAGTACACTGTTTTGTGTGTTTAACTGATTTTATTAAGATATAGAAATAAATCCCCTGGGTTCAATAAACTCTGTGCAAGAATAGTTCTATTCCTGCATGGAGTGGTTCGTGTCTGTGTAGCATTAGAATTAACAGCAACGCACCTTGCATATTCATGAAGGCATGCTGCTGTTAAGGCTAAACAGACACAAACAGTGAATGAGTGCAGGGGGCGTGATTAAGTAGTGCATGGACATGGAACACACCCACTGCACTTTCTAAAAGTAGTTCAGCATAATATTAAAGAACTTCTCTAGTGTTATGCCAGTATTTCAGTGTCCATGGAAACTGAAATGAAATAAATGAGTGTTTCAGTGTCTGCAGACACTGCAATACATAGTGGAGCAAGAAAGCAATGCAGGGGGTGTGTGACAGGTTCTGTCACACACCTCCAGCATTGTAAAGGTGTCGTACAGCCTTAGCCCCATACCTCGCAACCTGTTAAAGAAAGAAATCTGGACAAAGGCATAAATATCTGGGGGACAAAGCCCTAAAAATAGGGACAGCTTTTAAATATAGCTCTTACAAGCTTAGAAAGTTGATAGGAAACAGCTTATGCATTAGCATCAATTTTCTGAAGGACAGAAGTCTGAAACTCAAATGTATGCCATGATTCCCTGACTGCAGTCCTCAATGACTTGCAAGAAAACCAGAATCTGAACAGAAACAGGCCAAAAATATGAGACAACAATCTGGACATTCTGCGAAATTCTGTACAGTCGAGAGGTATGCATAGCCCTCAACTGTACAGGTTTCCACAGAATGCCCAGATGCCTGCCTCAAACACCTCTTCACCTCTTAGACCAAGAACACTGTACAAAGCCATAAATAATGGGTGGACAAAAGCACATAAATAGGGACACATTTTAAAAAGTGTACTGGCAAACCCAAAAGCTGACAGAATAAAAGGTTTGCAGTAGCATAGACTTCCTGCAGGATAGGAAGACTGAAACACAAATGTCTGCTATGTGAAAGCACCATATGGCCATAGCCATTAACTGTAAAGCTGTCTACAGAATACCCAGATGCCTTCCCCACTTACTTCTCACCCTCCTAAAGCAATAAAGCAGTACAAAGCCATTAATAATGGGTGGACAAAGGCACATAAAGTATGACATATTATACAAAGTGCACTGACAAACATGAAAGTTAACAGAATAAAAGGTTTGTACTAGCATGGACTTCCTGCAGGGTATGAAGACTGAAACAGAAATGTCTACCATGTGAAAGTGCCATACGGGCAAAGCCCTCAACTGTACAGGAGACTGCAGAATGCCCAGATGCCTGCCTCACATATCTGTCAACCTCCTAGAGTACAAAGCTGAACAAAGACATAAACAGTTAAATTTTATTTTATAGGTTCATAGGTAGCTACTAGGCTATCAGCCCAAGGGCCTACGTAAGCCTAGCCAACAAGGTTCCCTGGCTTACGCCACCCAAGAAAGTGATTTTCTGTGCCACTTTTGAGCAGAGACACAGAAGTGATCCCTGAGGTGTATTTCCTATTTCCCATCCACTCATCAACATTTTACTTGAAGAGTGCTAATGAAGAACTTTGCTTGACATAGGTGGGTAGCCTGTTCCAGAGTATGGGAAGTCTATGTGACAGGAATCTATCCCTCCAGCATGTCCAGTTTATTGTGGTGACAAGGTTTAGGTCCCTAGAGTGTGTAGCTCAGAGGGATTGGGATTTCTTCAGGTGTATCATGCCCAACAGCTCTGGGTTTGACATAGCTTTATATGTTAGGCAGAGATCACCTCGGAGTAGGCGATATGCTACGGAGTAAAACTGGAGTTTTTTGAGGCAGTCAGTGTAGTGCATTTGTTTGAGGCCAGTAATCCTCTTTCTGAGGTACTTCTATGGCCTTTCCAGCTGCTGCAGATGTCTTGTGAGGTACATTCCAAAAGGGGTGTTGTACTCTATAATGGGTCTAATGAGTGTCGAGTAGAGGGGAACAATGACCTTTTTTTTTCCTGGATGAGAACCCTTTTATGATGAGGTATGCCATGTAGAAGGACTTCTTGACTACTGTGGCAATGTGACTATCAAAGGAGAAACTACTGTCCACCTGGGTCTCAAGGTCTCTTATCACACATTCAGTGTTAAGTAGATTGCTGCCTATGTGGTAGTTCATGGGTACAGAGTTTTTGCCAAAGGGGATGACACTGCACTTTTTGGCATTGACCTTGAGGCCATGGCTCTGACACCAGGCATCTGTCTCAGCAAGGCCCTTCTGTAAGGATGTCCGCATCATTTGGGGACTTGACTATGGCTCCTAGTTTGCAGTCATCTGCGAACTTCGTTAGAGAGGCCTTCTGTGTTAGCCTGTACTTCAGAGAAGTAGATACCAAACAGGAGAGGTCCCAGGATGGAACCCTGTGGTACTCCACTTGTCACTGCTTTGAGGTTAGATCTGGAATCTGCAACTATTACAGTGTGGGTTCTGTCAGTGAGCCAGTTGGCAACCCATCTTATGAGGTAGGGATTTATACCTAGTTTAGTGAGTTTAGCTATAATTCCAGAATGGGGGATGGTGTCGAAAGCCTTGGCGAAATCAAGATAGGCTGTGTGAACCAGCTTACCCTCATCTACAGCTTTGGTGACTGCCTCAAACAAGTCGATCACGTTCAGAAGGCATGATCTGCCTTTCACAAACTCGAACTGGGTGGGATCCAGAGTTTGGAGGTTACCAATGTCTTTGTTTATGAGTTCCATGATGATATGTTCCATGGCCTTGCAGACCAGGCTTGTTTGGCTAATAGGTCGATAGTTCCCGGGATCAGTGGTGGCTCTCCCTTTGTGGAGTGGGATAACTGTTGCTGTGTGCCATTCAGTGGGCACAAAGCCTGATGTGAGGCTATTATTGAACATGGTGCTTAAGTGGGGAGCCAGTTCATTCTGAAGTTCGTGTAAAACGCAGCCTGGGATGTTGTCCGGTCCCATGGATGCTGTGTTTTTGGCTTTAGAGAGTGCAGCTTTTACCTGCGTAGTTGTGATTACAGGGACTCTGCATTCTTCTTGTATAGACATGGGCCCTTTAGGGGGTGAGAGGGGGGTAAAGTTAGCACTGAACCTATCTGCCAGGATGTTGGCAATATCAGTTGGTTCTGCAATTTTCTTGCCTTTGTGCTGTAACTCAGAGCAGATCTGTGTGTTGCCATCGAGATTCTTGACATAGCTATAGAATGCTTTGTGGTTGTCCTTGGAATTAGTGGCAATTTTGTTTTCGTAGCTAGCTTTGGAGGATGTTATAAGGAATCTCAACTTCTTACTGAGGCTGACCAGGGAGCTCCTCCACTCATGGCATTTTACTCTCTTTTGCAACAGTTTCTTCCTTCTGTTGTACAGTTTATTTATGGCAGGGGACGACCAGATTGGCTTCTTCTTTTGGAAGATAGTGTTGGTTCTGTTTGGGATAGCATGATCCATGCACTCGTGTAAGTGCTTATAGAGTGCATTTGTGTAGGATTCAGCAGTTGTGACTGTATTGTCCATCTGCGTGGGTGTCATGAAGTTCACCACTTCTGTCTTAAGAAACATGAAGTTGGCTTTGGAGAAATTTTTTTACTGTGGTTTCCTTAATGGGGGGTGGGGGCGGGATGAAGATATCAAGGGCGATTAGCTTATGGTCGGAACAGACCAACGAGCAGTTGACTTCAGGTGTGGAACACCAGTTACTCATGTCGGTAATGACTAGGTCTAGGATATTGTTGCCCCTGGTGGGGTCGTGGATAAGTTGATCCAGGGCATTGGAGTTTATGAATTCTAGAAAGCGTTGAGCTAAGGAGTTGGTACACAAGTAGTTTTCCCAGTTAATGGTGGGGTAGATGAAGTCGCCCATTATTAGGGTGTTTGGTTGAACCCGAATATTTTCCAGTACATCAAGAAAAGAGGAGTGGGATTCCTGGGGCATGGTGGGAGATTTGTAGCAAGCTACAATTTGGATTGCAGTTTTGCCCAGAGTTAGTTGCACTTGGATTACCTCAGATGCATTATGCTGAGCAACTAGCCTGGAGGTGTGGATATCCTTAATGAATATGGACACACCTCCGCCTATGGTGTTTCGGTCCAGGTTACATGGCCGAAACATGTGGCATGAGTTATAGCCTGGTAGTGCAGGGGTGCTCTCTGGAGCCTTAAACCAGGTCTCAGTCACGGCACAGATATCGATGCTCTCTATTTTAAGGAGTGCCTCGAGTGATTGCATTTTGAGATTTAGACTTCTAGCATTGAGTAGCATTACCCTCAGATTTTGCTTGCCTGTTCCTGTTATGGTGGTGAATTTGTTATTTGAACCTTGCCTAAAAAAGGCACTATATGGGGCAGCAAGAGCCTTAGCCAGTATCCAGAATCCCAGGGGCGACAGGTGCAGGCCATCTGTGGCAAAGCATCGTGGTCTGTCGACCATGTCATTGCAGGCAAACAGACACTGGATCCCCTTAGAATGCCATCAGAAGCTTAGCCAATTGCTGAAGTCAATCATTTTGTCCTTGTACTGCAGTATCATTCTGGGCGATGGCAGAATGCTACTCAGGGCTAGGGTCATACCTGACTGGGCTACAAGATCAGAGAGCTCTTCCATGTCTCTTTTCATGTAGTCCAGGGTGGTATGTCTCAGGTCATTCACACCAGCATGGACAATGAGAGAGTCCTATTTGTACTTGTTGTGGAGTGACCTGAGTGTGTGGGTTATGTGGTGGATCCTGTCACCTGACATGCAGCTGACAGTAACCATCTCCTTGTTTAGCCTGGTGAGTGGGACATCAGTGCACCTGACTATAGAGTCACCTATGACTAGTGTGTTGGGTACATTGTTTTGCCTTATTGGCTGTGGTTGAGTGGTACACTGAGTCTGTGGGCTATGTGTTATTTGGGTTGTGTTGGGGGATAGAGGTTGCTTGCATTTCCGCTTTGTAGGTCTCTGTTGCTTAGACAGATTATTATTGAGAGTGTCTGTGAATATTTTTGTGTTACTATGTGTGGATTTTGGTGGTGTAGATTTAGTGACACTATGTGATGAGTATGGTGTGGTGCAAATGTTTACCTTTTCCTCATGACTGTCAAGTTCAGTCTTGGTTGGAGAGAGCTTTACCTCCAGTTTGGCTAGATAAGTGCATCTCTCACAGGTTGTAGTGTTGGGTGTAGGAGGAGAGGGTTGTCTGTGTTCATGTGGCAATTTCTAAATTGCCTGAAGATGCCCAGATTCATCAGATAGACAGGAGAGAACACTGGGAGCTGACCCTTGGACATGCCTGAATAAAAACTATTTCCCTCTAGATAAGTGAGGAAAGTGAGTACAAGAACTGTTTTTCTCTAAGCAAGTGAGAAAAGTTAAGTACAAAAGCTGTTTTCCTCTAGGTAATTAGGAAGATTGAGTGCTATACCAATTAGTAGCTTATTTAGTGCTTACAAGTATAATACTAAGGCATTTTTAAGCGTAGCTGAGCAGGTGTGTGCATTATGGCTCTGTGCCCAGCATTGCTTAAACACACCAGAGGAGATAAATAAAAATATATAGCTAACATCCCCAAACCGAGGTTGTGTAGTCTCAACCACAAAGTCAGTGACCACACAAGGCAGTAGATAAAAAAGCACTTTATTCTCTCTGATGTCTCTGCACAATTGCTTTCAAGGAGTATAATACCTCGACAAACACCTACCTAATATATAAAAAACACAATTAAACACATAATAAATCAATTAAAAAACAATCAAAGTAAAACACGCCAATTAAGCTCCATATCCATTACCTTTGGAATCAAAGTGTCAAATTTCAATATCTATAGAGCTTCATTATATAAAAGTCTATCCTTTACACTTTGTCCTTCAACATAAATATTATCTATCTTCTCTAAAGCAGTTTATTTTAACCCAATAGTGGAACCTATATGTGCTCTATAAAAATGCTCTGCCACTGAACTTTGTTCCTTCTTATTTTCAATATCACGAATATGTTCCAATAATCTTATTTTGAATGCTCTCTTTAACTCTCCAATGTAAAATTTGTTACCCAGACACTTAAGGGCATAGAACATGCCTTTAGTGTCACATGTAAACTGACCTTTAACTTTAAATCTGATCCCATTGATTCTATCAAAACTAGATGTAATATATTTGCAAGCTTTACACTTCTCACAGGTTTTAGTGCCATAATCACTCAGCATCTTATTTAAATTTAATGAAAACATATTAGTGATAGTGTAGGGGTTAGAGTCCTGGTTTTACATGCAGGCATTCATGGTTTGAGTACCAAGACAGGCAATGTATTTTTACATGGGAAAGCAGTGTTAAAAACATTATTTTCATCTTAAAGCATGTAGTAATTGATTTTTGTCAACCAGGGTAGTGTAGCTGGTGTAAAATGGAAGTGTCAGTGCATATAACAAGTGAAACCACAAATGTATACACAAGTGTCCCATACAGTGTAGTCACACCCCTTCCTAACATAATGAAAGCACATAGAGGGATGTCATGTGAAGTAAATCATATACACATACTAAATGAAGTAATTATTCTGATATTTTTTTAGAAATGAAAAGTGAGCAATGGTCACAAATGTTCAGCTATGCTTGCCAGGTTTAAGCATCTCTTAGTTGTGAATGCTAAGCAACAGGTAGCTCAGCTAAGCAGATTTGCACACTGTTAAGCAGTTAGATAGATTATTATTGAGAGCCTCCGCAAATGTTTTTGTGTTACTATGTGTGGATTTTGGTAGTGTAGATTTAGTGACACTATGTGATGAGTATGGTGTGGTGCAAATGTTTACCTTCTCCTCATGACTGTCAAGTTCAGGCTTGGTTGGAGAGAGCTTTAACTCCAGTTTGGCTAGATAAGTGCATCTCTCACAGGTTATAGTGTTGAGTGTAGGAGAAGAAGGTTGTCTGTGTTCATGAGGCAATTTCTAAATTGCCTCAAGATGCCCAGATTCATCAGATAGACAGGAGAGAACACTGGGAGCTGACCCGTGGACAGGACTGAATAAAAACTATTTTCCTTTAGGTAAGTGAGGAAAGTGAGTACAAGAACTGTTTTTCTCTAAGCAAGTGAGAAAAGTAAGTACAAAAGCTGTTTTCCTCTAGGTAATGAGGAAGATTGAGTGCTATACTAATTAGTAGCTTATTTAGTGCTTACAAGTATAATACTAAGGCATTTCTAAGCGTAGCTGAGCAGTTGTGTGCATTATGGCTCTGTGCCCAGCATTGTTTAAACACCCTAGAGGAGATAAATAAAAATATATAGCCATCCCCAAACCGAGGTTGTGTAGTCTCAACCACAAAGTCATTGACCACACAAGGCAGTAGATACAAAAGCAGTTTATTCTCTCTGATGTCTCTGCACAATTGCCTTCAAGAAGTATAATACCTCTGCAAACACCTACCTAATATATAACAAACACAATTAAACACATAATAAATCAATTAAACAACAATCAAAGTAAAACATGCCAATTAAGCTCCATATTCATTACCTTTGGAATCAGTGTCAAATTTCAATATCTATAAAGCTTCATTATATAAAAGTCTATCCTTTACACTTTTTCCTTCAACATAAATATTATCTATTTTCTCTAAACCTGTTTCTTTTAACCCAATAGTGGAACCTATATGTGCTCTATAAAAATGCTCTGCCACTGAACTTTGTTCCTTCTTATTTTCAATATCATGAATATGTTCCAATAACCTTATTTTGAATGCTCTCTTGGACTCTCCAATGTAAAATTTGTTACACGGACATTTAAGGGCATAGACAATGCCCCCAGTGTCACATGTAAACTGACCTTTAACTTTAAATCTGATCCCATTGATTCTATCAAAACTAGATGTAATATAGTTGCAAGCTTTACACTTGTCACAGGTTTTAGTGCCATAATCACTCAGCATCTGATTTAAATTTAAAGAAAACATATTAGTGATAGTGTAGGGTTAGAGTCCCGGTTTTACATGCAGGCATTCATGGTTTGAGTACCAAGACAGGCAATGCATTTTTACATGGGAAAGCAGTGTTAAAAACATTATTTTTATCTTAAAGCATGTAGTAATTGATTTTTGTCAACCAGGGTGGTGTAGCTGATGTAAAATGGAAGTGTGAGTGCATATAACAAGTGAAACCACAAATGTATACACAAGTGTCCCATGCAGTGTAGTCACACCCCTTGCTAACATAATGAAAGCACATAGAGGGATGTCATGTAAAGTAAATCATATACACATACTAAATGAAGTAATTATTCTGATATTTTTTTAGAAATGAAAAGTGAGCAATGGTCATGAATGTTCAGCTATGCTTACCAGGTTTAAGCATCTCTTAGTTGTGAATGTTAAGCAGCAGGTAGCTCAGCTAAGTGGATTTGCACACTGTTAAGCAGTGATTAGCAATTACCTGTTTAAGCACTGCTCAACTCAGCTTAGCAGATTTGTGTACTGCTTAGCAGAGCATAACATGTTCAAAATGGTCTAATGACAGCAAAGGGTGGGAATATCACCTTCTTTAGATGGTGCAGGTAGGAATACAGCCAGAATCTGTTATAGTTCATATGTGCAGGTCTAGGTGATGGAACATGCATTTGGGCGCAGCGCTGGAGCATTCAGGAGTTCAGGGTCATGGCAGGACTCCTTGTAGAAAACCATGAGGAGAGACTGCTACAGGACCAGTACCAGGGCTCACAATACAAAGTGGATGCCTGGGACTGTCTCACACATGATCTCACCAGTGCTACTGGCATTCCTCAGACTGGTGAGCAGATATGGCACAACTAATCTGACCTAAAGCAGAGAAAGGGGGCACCCTTGACACAGTGGATCTAAGATGCATGGACATGGAATGCTCCAGTAGTGACTAAGTATCACTATCAAGTAGTTTGTAGCAAATACTAGCCTAAGAATGTGATAGACAGGTATGCATAATGCTTGTTTTTCTCCCCTACAGCTGCAGCAGAGTAATGTAGTAATGTAGAAGCCCATGCCGACAGACTGCTGAGGCTGCACCAACAGGCTGGTGAGTACAAATCTATTTTGCAGTATTTTGTGCAAATAGCTAACAAGGAGTACATTGCTTACTGCTAGTAGGTATACTGCTACTGTGCTAACTGAATAAATAACAAGTTTGGCCAACTAATATTGATGTGTAATAAAGATCCCTAAAGAAAACTGTTGTGTTTCCTCTGGTATGTTGTTGTAAACATATAGAATGCATACAGGTTCTTCACAGCAAATATGGCTGTGACAGCATACGTTAACTGAGGTTGTACTGTGAACCAACTGTTAAGAAAAACTGTAGATGACAGAGCTGTAAAACAAGATATAACTGAAATGTGAAATATATACTGCACTAAGCTCTGAACCCTGAATAGTAATGTGTAAAGTTTCAAAGTGTGTTCCATCCAGCAGTGCCTTGTGTTAATCTTTGGTTTCCAGATTGTTGTAATCCAAAGGATTAATGCACAGTACAATAACTGTCAGCATGCATCACAGGATTACAAGTCCAGACTGTCTAACCACGAAACTATTAGGCATAAACCAGTGAAACAAGAAACAGAAGATTGCCAGTAGCTCAGTGTGATGATAAATAGCTTAGTTGTTAATTTTGCACACCCCGAAAGTTTTGAATCCACGGAGTGGTACTAAGGTGTGTGCATATCTACACACAAGGAATCATGAATAAATATAAAAACAGTCAGGTATTAACAGATATTTTCTCCACAGATTTTACAGGTAAGGAAATGTTGGTAGTAGCTATATGAAGGGTATACTAATAAACTGTGTACAACTGTTCAACTGTCCCACCACATGCATACAAATGACAGCACGATAGGTACATACAACATACACTCTTCCTGATACATGTCTCTCAAGTATCATGCTGTCATGGCTAGTGGTCACTGCTGCTAATAACCCTGGACACAGATAGGAAACCAGTTGAAATATGCCAGTAGCACACTCACATAACAGCAGTTCAGGGTACCCATCCTGTGACAGATATGTAACCCTTATATATATGTGTCCCCTCTAGTCACGTACCCAGACTTGTCACAGTTTGCCCCATACCATTCCAGGCTGACAGTTTAATAGGTATGTCTGTGCTACAGAAGCTATGGGCCATAGGCAGATGTAAAGTGAGGGCAGACCCATAGAGTATTGAGCAGTACTGTTGTGGAAAATAGAAGCATAAATAGTTGTTAATGGACTGTTTGTCTCTCCCCCACCCCTCATCTGGATCAATACTATAATTCATATACTGCAGGTATGTTGTTCTCCAAACCTAATGTTGGGACTTGTGTTCTATTATTGCTCATATAGTTGATTGGTTGCATGTCAACATATCTTGTTCAAATACAATTGTTGGTGCCTTGTTGCTGTCAGTGTTACTGGCATGCTGGTATGATGCATACTGTTGTTCCATTTATGCATGTGTTTGTTTTGCTACGCAACTGTTTAAAATCTGCTTTATGGGGTTAATTGGAAAACCCACACATGCTGTTATAATGAATCTTGAAATGTGTTTTTCATGACTAACTAACATATTTTTTAAAACCTCAACACCATAGCATGTTTGGGAAGGCAGATCCCAGCAGATCCACCTGTTCCACCTCAAATGACTGTGGCACCAGGCCCCAGCACATCTGGGATCCAACCCAGGACTTCCTCATCCATTGATCCTGCAACACTTTCAGCTGGAACTGGCTCAGGGGACTCTCCCCCTGGGAGCAGCCATGGGCAGGAGCCTGTCACCCACAGTCAGGTCTGGGGTTTGGTGTGCAGAGCCATCCAAGCAGAGTTAGTTAAGCATTTGCGCCAGATTGAGGGCTGACTGGTGCACCTTGAAGGGCAGGCCACCCCTCCTGTCCAGCCCCAGCAGAGCCACCATCAGGGCTGTGAAGGAGCAGTGGTGACTACACATGGGTGGGGACCTCAGTACCATCAAAGGTGTTAACCCCCCTCATGTGTCATATACCACCTCTGTCTGCTGTCTTGTCTGTCTGCAAATGCAACCTATCCCACCTAACCTACCTCCCCAAACATACCTATAGCCCTTCCCCAACATCCCACTCTCACCTTAAAAAAGGGTATCTGTCTCACAAAAATAAAATGCCCCATACATAGCTCTACATTTCACCCCCATGTACAGTGAAACTAATCAATCAACCCAGAGATTATTCTGCAAATGTCTGTCACCAACACCCCTCCCTGTGGGGTGTAAGGCTGTAAATTCCAAATTCTACACATTCACAGCTGTTGCTGCCGAAGAAATGTAGATCTATCGTCCTTTCCTACACCTGTCCTGCACATACCTAGCTGCTTTTCATAATGTTTTACCCCCTGCTTGTCCCCATTTCACCAATTTCCTATCACCCTTTTTTCTTTTCTTTAAAGAAAATTAGTGCAGGAGTAAGAGGTGCTAAGTGAAACTAAGAGGACTTAACCATCTGTTAGCATCGATTAGCTTCATGCAAACCCACTTACAACTGCTTAAAAGTGCCTTAATCCCTCTGTCTCCATCAGCCCTTCTCCTGTCTGGCAACAAAATAATCAGCCCTGCCAACTCTCAAAACCAGGATGCTGTGCACTACAGTCAGAGCAATATACCACTACACCATTTGAGCTGTGAGAATCTATAGTGCTTTTACAAATGTATCATTCATTCTGGTCATTTAACATTAATGAAAAAAGTAATCATTTTCAAGTCTGGAACCCAGGAACCGATGCATAACAATCACAGCAACACTCCTCTACACCATCTGAGCTGTAGGAATTTGCAATATTTTTACAAACCTATCATGCACAACAGTCATTCAAGATAAGGAGGAATTATATATCCGTAGTACTGTTATATACATATATATGTATATATATATATATATATATATATATATATATATATATATGTATATATATATATATATATATATATATATATATATATATATATATATATATATATATATATATCTTACTGCAACACATCTGCAAAAAGCCCAAAAACTGGGGGAATAAAGGGCAAACAATAGTGACATCTTTGAAATATGGCTGTCAAACATGTAGAAGACTGTTAGAGTGGCATGGTTTGCTATAACATACAATGCCAGATAGATTCCAGGTCTGAAACACAAATGAATGTCATTATTTACTGATGTCAATGCTCATATCATCCCTGTGATTCTTCCGAAACCCACATCTGTTATGGCCAACAGACAAAACATATGAGCCACGCATCTTTACAGTGTCTAGACATCTGGACAGTGGAGAGGTATGACCACAGTCATGTAACAGAATGGAAAAACCCATGATAGCTGCCAACCATGTCACCCAGCACCTTCTGAACCACAATAAGACCAACATGACACTAACCCAAATCAGCTATGGGCAATTACCCATGTCTATCCAAATGCATCATGCAGTACATGGATGGAACTATAGGGAAAAGCAGATAGTGGAGCATAAATGTCCACCCAAAACCATTTGCACCACAGTCACAGCAACATACCAGTACCCCAAGTGAATTCTAGAGTAGAACGACTGTTTGAACAAACATATCCTGATTCCCAGTCACACACTGCACTGACATATACTCGCCCAACTCACAGTTTACTGGGAATCCTGAGGTGTTACAGGACATTTCTCAGTCTGCCCCTGCAAACATTCACACCTGATAGACCACCAGCAGCCATAGCAGCATGCATAGTCAGATAGAATAAGGATCTGTGACTCTCACATCTGCTACTCTCTACTCAGCCAAACAAACATCTACACACAAAACTGCTACACAGTCTTGGCAGTCACTTCACAATGGCCAGACATATATAACTGTCATATGTACAGATTTCCACAGAATGTCCAGGGTGTGGGACCATATTCATGGCCACTGCCGCATACCACTTCCAGGACTCTGCTAAGTCAATGGGATGATACCTTGACTGCAATCACTAAATAATGATATCACATACCTCTGACCCTCTTACTGCAAGACATCTGGACAAAGCATGAAATACTTGGGGGGCAGGGGGCCAGGAAGAGGGACATATCTCACATAATGGTGTTATAAACTGAAACAGTTGCCAGTGTCGCAGGTTTTGTTGTAACATAACATCCCTGAAGGATATGATGTCTGAAACACTAATAGATATCAAAAGTTACTGACTATAATCCTCACATTATCCTACTGCTTCCACAAAAACAGACGTTGTCTGAGGAACAGACCCAACATAACAGGCAAACCTCTGGGCAGTCTGTGGACATCAGGACAGTTGAGAGGTATGTCAGAGACATATCACTGTCAGACGTCAAGTCATACAGAAAATGCATGTCCAAATGAACCCTGTTAAACTAGCAATCCTCTATGTGTATAACAGCACTACTGACTTACAATCTGTTCTCAATTCTGCAGCTTTGTTCCCTATGTTGTTGACCTGTCTCCACATGTCCTGTCCTGAGAGGTATTCCCATCTATTGTCTGTGAAGCTGTATCCCTCACACCTCCATAATGTCCTCCACACAGGCAAGGAAAAAGGGCAAGGCCCACATGAAGGCAGTAATTATAGCACTGTGTTGCTATGGCATTGACAAATGGAAAGACAACACAGCCGCTCTGGATGCAAGTAGCAAGTAGGAGTCACCGACTGTGGCACAGGACATCACCTACTCATGAGCAGAACCTACAAAAGGCAAGCGGCTGCCTATGCAACACAGGTCTCAACTCATCTACACAAAGATAGACTGTGACTACACAAACCTAATCATTCGCATTGTTGTTAGGAAACTCCTGAGCACTATAACAGGTATGTCAATCATGTAAGCTTGTAATGAAATGCAGAAGGGGGGATGCAATGATGTCAAATGGGACATTAAAAATTAGGCCACAACAAGACCTGCTGGACTCACATGCTGCTGTCCAGCACCTATGGCCATTCCTGCTTGCCCTGTCTGCACTGACATGGAGCACATCTCTGGCCCCTGAGTCACCCCAGCAAAGTGCAGCTCATGTATGACTACTAATGGAGTCTCTGTTGTCCAATACTGAGTGTGTCACTGGTAGGCCAGCTACCTGGGATGTGGTAATTATTCAAATATCACATGTGAATGCTATTCTGATACATATGTCTGTCTTAGAAATGTAAGAGATGCACACAGTGTATGTGCATACTACACGACAGGTGTAGATGTGTGTGTTGAGCTGTATGTGATATACTGAGCCCATACCTGACAACTGTCCAGAGTTTTGCAGACTGACCACATGTCTGTCTCATATTTGTAGTCAATACCTCCGACAGCTATGTATTATCTGGCACATCACTGGCAACCCATTAAAGACTGAAGTCATAACATATTAGCATACATTTGATTGTCAGATGTCATATGCTGCAGAGTATACCTGTGAATGTGACACCATATTTGCTGGCAACTAAGTGTGTTTCAGCTAGATTCATGAAGTGACATTATTTACTGGCCTTTGCTCACTACTGATGTGTACCTTTGTGCAGAGGTCTTGCTCTGATAGGAGCTAGGTGTCTCACCATGAAACCCATGTCAATGCAAGTGTACCTTATCCTGTAGGATGCTGACATTTGTGCAGTCACTGACACCTGCTTTCTAGCTGTGGAGAGCATACCATCCTTGCCAGGTCACTCATCCCATCAAAAATTTAGACCCCAAATGGAGGTCTGCAAAGCCACAGGAGGTGGAGTGTTGAACATTAGCATACACATACACAACTCCAGGCTGGCCAAACAGTATGATGCATGGGTGACATCCTGAGTGCAGTTAACAGCTGACAAAATACCAACTCATATCATAGCTAGCTACAGGCCTCCAACCATGATTATGGACCCCCACCACACTTATTGAGACCTGCTGGAATCTGTCAGGATTCAATCATATGCCCTGCTCCTGGGTGACTTCAAATACCCAACCATAGTGAGCATGACCTATGCCACCTGAACATAAATGCACATAGATTCCTCGGCTTTGTCAATGGCAATGCAGTGGATCAGCCAGTCAACACTCCTACAACAGGTGTAAATCTCATGTACGTGGTCCTAACCAATATGGGTAGCCACTGTAACACTCCTACAGTGACATCCCCCTTGGTAATATCTGACCACATAACCATCACTGTTCAGGTCACCATCTCCCCTGCCCCCCTTTACAGTGTCAAACAGAATGAACTGTACACAAATGACTATAAATCCCCTCAGAGCAGGTAGAAGTAGCTGTACAGCCAACGTCCCATTTGTTGGAACTTGCAGCAGTGTCCAGGCCAACACCACAATACTATGTGGGCAACTACATAGCTGTACTCAGCAGTACCTTACAGAACAACATCATCTTCCTCAAGGTAGGGTAAATGCCTGTGGTGGACAACAGCAATACACAAATACCAAAATAGGTGGAAACAATTGCTGGACAGGCCAAGAAGAAACAGGTGCCTCTCTGGAACCAATGTCACCTTGGTCTGCACAAGCAAATAAGGGCACAGGTGATGTACCCTAAAGCTGTCTTTGATTGCAAATTGGACAGATTCCCCAAGGCAAATCAGTAAGCCTTACACACATGTGTCTGCAGTTCCAGAGGCAACACATGAATCTGTTCTGTAGTGGTGGTCAATAATACCACATACACATATGTCATAGATATAGGCAACCGGCTACAGACAGGTAAAGTGTAAACACCTTTACCCCCTGTCCCCCCAATGGTATACATGTGCATGTACAGCACCTGATCCCCTACCCTCATCATCAGGAAGCAGGTCCATAATACCCTCCCAAAGGCAACACACAGAGGTCTCCATAGGCATGATATCATCCCTGGCTGCATCCTACATGAACACAGGCATGGGCTTTCAGATCCATTCCACACTGTAGTCAATCACAACCTGAGCACCAGAGTCATCCCATCTGCACAGAGGAAGCCATTGTCATCCCTATACACAAAGGTGGAGCAATCCACCAACCCAGCCAATATTATACACATCAGCCTAACTAGCCTGCTCTGCAAGGGCATGGAAGGCAATATCAAGGATATTATGAACAGGGACTTCGGCAACATCAAAATGCTTGGGTCCACACACCATGGTATTGTCAATGGGAGAGCAGGCCTGCTAAACCTGATCGACTTCTCTTCAGTAGTCAACAAACACAGGGACAAGGGGAAGATGGTGAACAATGCCTACCTTCACCTATCCCAGTCCTCTCACACTAATCCCCAGGTAGACAGGATACATACGCCTACACTGCTAGACATCAATCTGTAGGTTACCAGATGGGTAGCTAACTGGCCTAATGATAATTACTCACTCAGTCAAAGTAGTAGAACCCACCAACAGAGCAGTTTAACTATTTTACTGTTTCTTGTCCTAGAATACCGCAAATTTATGGCATCCCTAAGATACACAAATCCATAGAAAATCCCCCCTGAGGTCTATAGTCTCAGTAGGTGGATGGATGACTGAGCCAATCTCAAAATACTTACAAAAATATTTAAGTACTTTCCTGACTAAATGTTCCACAATGTTAAAGGACACTAATGAGTTTTTGGTAAAATTATATGAATTGTATTCCAAACAAGAAAGAAAAGAATTTCTATTCATAACTTTAGACATAGCATCCCTTTTTACAGTAATACCCAATGACTATGGGATAAAGTCTATAAGGCACTTTTTGAATGTAGAAGTGAAATTATCAGCTAGACAAATTGAGAACATCTGTGTATTATTAGAAATAGTTCTGACTAAGAACAGTTTTATTTTTTTAATGAAATCTATTTAAAACTAGCAGGGGTGGCTATGGGTACACTATTGGCAAATACCTATGCCAACCTCGTGCTATATGAATGGGAGAAAAGCTATGTCGTAAGTGATAGTAATGTTATGAATAAGAAAATATGTTTCTATCAGAGATTTGTAGATGATTGTTTTTTTTAATTTGGGGTGGAACCTTAACAACTGAATGACTATATGGAATATTTAAATACAACAAGTTTCTTGAAGTTTAAAATGTCAGCATCAGAAGACAAGATAGTCTTTCTGGATATAGTGCTAAGTAAGACAGGAACACACATTGAAACAAGTATACATAGGAAAGAGGTTCATGTCAGTAAATATGTGAATAGGGACATAAAGTGGTACCAAGGGGGTTCAGGATCCTCAATATGATTGATGAGAAGCTGTTTCAGTATTTTGAAATTAAGCAACCACTCATACCAATTATTTATGGTTTACCTAAAGTGCACAAAAATTTAACACTCCCACCTATGCACCCAATAGTGCCTGGGAAAGGTTGGGTAACCAAGCCACTTTTGATTTTTATTGAAAAGAATTTGCATCCTCTGCTTGATACATGTGAAACTGTTCTTAAAGATACTATACGTTTTTTACAAAAGTTATTTGTGGCTACCTCAAACCTGAAAACTGAATATTTTCTAGTGACAATGGATATAGAATAACTTTTTACAGTGATTCCTAATTAATGGGGCATAGAGAATATTAGGAAATTCATGAGCACTAACCATTGTTTTACAGCTGGCAAAATTGATTTATTATGCACATTATTAGAACTTGTACTGGAAAATAATGTTTTTTTATTTAAAGAACAATTTTTTGCACAAAAGGTTGGCGTAGCGATGAGCACAGCATGTGCCAACAGCTATGCCAACCTTGTGTTGGTACAATGGGAGAGAGATGTACTATTACAAGTTGAAGGCTTCTCTAATGACATTTTATGGTATGCCAGATTTGTAGATGATATTTTTTGTTATGGAAAGGAACAGCAAACTGCCTTGTAGAAGTTATAGATTATTTGCTACAATCTACTGGATTCTTGAGATTTACCTATACATTCTCTTGTGATGAGATATAATTCCTTGAAGCTAAGCTGACACAGATAGTAACACATATTTATAGGAAACCTACCAGAAAAAATAACCTATTGCACAAGAGCAGTATACATCCTAGGCATGTTACTTGAGATGTCATTAAAGACCCAGTATATAGAGTTATGAGACACCACAATAATGAAGAGCAGTTATTAACAGCACTGGAGTCCCTGAAAGTGGAGTTTCTTAATAGAGGATATAAAGAAGCTGATGTTAATAAATGTATCACAGATGCTTTCAAAGTGAGAGGGAATAAATGTAGGCGCTATTATGTGGATAGAGGCACTCCCTAAGTTTCTCAGGTAACAGAAGGGCAAAAGCTGATTAGATTCCCTCTAACATATTCTTCTGATGTACATGGTGTTTGTGAAATTATTAGAAGGAATTGGGGCATATTGGATACTGTGGATGAATTAAAAGATGTTATAGACACAGTTCCACATTTTCCTTTAAGAATAACAAGTCACTGAAAAGGGTCTTATGTTATAATACCTCTGTCTGTAATAAGGAAATGGTATCAGATAGGAAAGGTACTTTTAAATGTAGGAATTGTACAGCATATTTAGTCGTACAGGTTTCAATTATGCACATCCTAATATGCACTTTAAATTGGAAACTGTTTTTTATGCTGACTGTAAAACCTGTAATATAGTTTATTTTATTTATTGTATTAAATGTCATGCTTTCTGTGTCGGGATGAGTAATAGACAGTTGAAGGACAGGATTTTGGAATATCAAAGAGATATTAAAAATAGAAAGGATACTAATGCCCTGGCTAAACATGTTATCAATCATGGAGTAGATCATCATTTTAGATTTCTAGTTGTTGAGATTATTTCTGAGAATTTAAAAGGGGGAGGCATTAGGAATCAGACTGTATCTGCTGAACAAGAGTGGATTCTATCCTTGAATGCTGACAAAGCACCTGGCTTAAATGAGGTTGTCTCTCTTAAACCATTCTTGAAGGTTGGACCTTTGAAACATTGACTTTGTTTCTTATAAGCCATGGTTTTAGTGTTTTATGTACTGGCACTTTAAAGTAATGAGTGCTTAATTGATGCTCTAATTGCTTTTATTGATTTGTTATTTAAATGATTTGGATGTTCCTCACAACTAGTCTGATGAAGTGGTGGCAAATTACTGTGAAAGCTCTTACTCTGGTTTTATTTATTTTTGTTATGTATTAAAGTATTTTGGGGGATTTTATCTGCAGCTGTGTTAGTTTTGGTACTTTTACTGTATATCTCAGCAGGTCCATAATGCCAAATCAAAGGCAACAAATTTATGTCTCCATGGAAGCTGATAACATCCCTGTCTGCATCCTAAATGAACTCAGGCAAATGCTCCCAGCTCCATTACACACTGTACGGAAGCAGCCTGACCACCATTAGCATCCCATCTGCAAGGAACATGGCCACTGTCATCCTTCTACACAAAGGTGAATGATGAATTGTAGATTATGCAATTTACTGGCCCTCATTGGGGAGAACATGACACATCAAACCAGGAGTTCAATGCAAGCTCAAACTGTGCTGATAGATGACAGGGGTATGATGTGGTTGTAAGTGGTGGCAAATGCTAGTCAATGTTTATGTGCAGGTTATGTAAATAACATTGACCTATGTATGCAGTCCTGTGATGTGTTTCCCTGTTTATGTCTTCCAGGTGAAATGCAGCGTGCAAAGCAGCCAGTGTACACTGCATCTGAAACTGCGGCCATCACCGAGACGATAATCAACCACCATGGGGTGATGTTTGGTCATGGCCAACAGAATATGCAGGAGCGGACCACTCTGTGGAATGAGCTTGTTCACAGAGTAAACAACTTAGGCCACCATGGATGCACATATGATCAGGTCAGGCATCGGGCGACTCACCTTATACAGCATGCCCTGCAAAGGGCTGCTGCCGTGGCCAGGGACCATTCCACCACAGGTGGGGGTCCTGCTATGCAGGCCCCACTTACACCAACAGAGGAGCTTCTTGCCAACCTTGGGGCAGCCACCATGTGCCAGCAAAGCCAACACACACAAGTTGTGAAGGTGGATGGCACCCAGACAACAGGCAAGGAGCGTCCAAGTAAGGCCCCAGTGCACATCAATTGCATACTGTAGAAGTCATAGTGGCTTCCATAAAGTATCTATATGCAAATGTCAGTTCAAACTGCATTTGTGGGTGGGTATTGTAATGCACACAAGTGCACATCTATGGTGAAGGACAGCAAATTGTGCAGTATCAGAGCTTGTACTGTACATGTGCAGAAAAGTAACATTCATCTTGTACCAATGCCACATGTGAGTCTGCTGACAATACCTCTCCCCCACAACTACATAGGTACCTCTGGTCTGGATGTGGGACAGCAGCCTGAAGCCAGTGAGTATGGTATTGGCCTGTTGTGGCTCACCAATACCCCAGGCATGTTAAGGTCATGCATTTTACCATGTACACAACTGTTACTCTTAGCCATATTGTGATATGTGCATGTTCAGTTGTGGTGGGGTTAACTGCATTGCATCAGAGTGGTCATCACAGGGGCCTATTTGCAGGAGATGTAATATATTTGTAGCATACCTCACAACCTGTCAGTGCAAGAAATCTGGACAAAGACTGAAACAATCGGTGGACAAAGGGACAAAACTAGGGATATATTTGAAAAGTACTCTTCTACAGTGCATATAAAATGTGTACACATGTGAAAATGCCAGGTATTTGAGACATACCAGAATGAGACCACAATAAAGCATTTCACAACTCTTCCCACCTGTAACGTGACCTATATCCTGTACAATTCAATTGATAAACAAATCTGTTAGAGGAACAAGTATGAAAAATATAACACATGCAATAAATTAGATGTATAAGCATGCACAGCCTGAAACTAAGACTTTGTTGAAGCAGCTTTTGATTTAATTACAGCATTACGTCTTTTTGGGTACATTCCTGCCATCAATTACAGAGACTCTTTAACAACGAATAATGGTCATCTGTCCTACTAGGCTTTTCCAGACATTTACTCAGTTGCCTGCTACAGCAACAACCATGGTTCGCAGAGAGCTTACAAAGCTTCAAAAAGATCTCTTTGTGGAAAGGTATAAGCCCAGAGAAGGGTACAAAAACAATTCCACAACATTGCATATACCATGGAACATGGTGAGGACAGCCATCAAAAGGTGAAGGAAATATGGGACAACAGTGACATTGTGAAGAAGTGGCTGTCCCTCCAAATTTGATGAGAAGACAATACCAAAACTGGTCAGGAGGGCTGCCAGGAGACCTACAGCAACACTAAAGGAGTTGCAGGAATCTCTGGCAAGTATTGGTTGTGTAATACATGTGACAACATTCTCCTGTATTCTCCATATATCTTGCCTATGGGGTAGGGTTGGAAGATGGAAGCATTTTCTCACACTGAGCAACATCCAAGCCTTGCTAAATTCTGAAAAAAACAATACATCAAGTCTCCAAAAAGCATGTGGGAAAATTTGTTATGGTCTTATGAGACCAAGGTTGAACTTTTTGGCCACAATTCCAAAAGGTTTGTTTGGCTCAGTAACAATACTGTGCATCACCAAAAGAGCACCATCCCCACAGTGAAGCATGGTGATGGCAATGTCCTGCTTTGGAATTGCTGTTCATAAGCTATAGCTGGGGCTTTAGGCAAGTTGGAGGGGATTATGAACAGTTCCAAATACCAGTCCCTTTTGGCCCAAATTCTTCAGGTGTCTGCTAGAAAGCTGTAGATGGAGAAGAATTCCACCTTTCCACACAACAATGACCCAAACCATACATCCAAATCAACAAAATAATGGGTTCATCAAAAGACATTTCATGTTCTGGACTGGCCTAGATTGACCCCATGCCTACATCCAATAGAAAATCTGTGGGGTGACCTGAAGAGGGCTGTGCACAAGAGATGCCCTCGCAATCTGACAGAGTTGGATGGCTTTTGCGAGGGAGAGTGTGAAAATATTGCCAAATTAAGATGCTGATAGACACCTTTCCAAGAGGACTGAATGCTGTAATTAAATCAAAAGGTGCTGTAACAAAGTATTAGTTTACGGGTGTACACACTCATGCAACCAGCCTAGTATATGTATTTCATTTACTATGTTACCCCTAACCGATGTCTATGTTCTTCAAATGGATTGCACAGGTTATAGGTCACATTAAAGGTGGGAAAGGTTATGACATGATTTCTGTGGTCTCATGTTATATAACACAAAAACCTGACATGTTAACAGGGATGTGTACACTTGTTATATTCACTGTAAGCTTAGAAAGTTGTATAGAAATCGGATTTGTTTTAACATACATTTACTGCAGGTTTTCAGGTATGCAACTCAACTTAAGTCATTAATTAGTGGTGTCAATCCACAGATCTTCCCAGTAATGTGTCAGACAAACACAGTATTTATGAGGAACAGACCAAAAATATGAGCCACACATTTAGACATTCAGCAAAACTCTGTACAGTTGAGAGGTATGTTCTGTAGGAGTTGCCACTGTGCTATACAGGTGAACAGCAATAATGTGTACATGGGTGCAGTGTGCACTAGGTGAAGGCCCATCATCTACTAACACTACTCACATATGCCAGAGGTGTATATTAGTAACATTAAGTGGAAAGGGCTACACTGCATGATGTTGAGGGCCTGTCCAGAATGTGTATGCTATGGTCTGACTGTGTGTCGTGAATGTCACCAGTTGACTACTGTGAGGTCTGTGTAATGTCTTTCTGCCACCTCACCTGTGTGTGTCTGTGTGTGCATACGTGTGTGTGTGTGTGTGTGTGTGTGTGTGTGTGTGTGTGTGTGTGTGTGTGTGTGTGTGTGTGTGTGTGTGTGTATATATATACCAGCAAACCTTATAGTGCAGGTATTAATTTACACATGTTGTCTTCCCCTCACAGGTGGACATGGTGGTTGTGATCCCTGTCACTCAGAATCTGATGTCAGTGTCTCTGCAGACTCTGACTATGATGGTGGTCCTAGTGAGGCACAGGTGGGGTTGTCAGGGGTTGAATCTGTACCATTGGTTTGCTTCCCACAGTTGTCCACAATGTCCCTGCACACAGTCACAATGTCCACACATACCCCGTCCCCAGCAGCCACAGATAATGGACAGTTTGTGGGTGATGGCATGGAACAGGCTTGTGTGGTGACTATGGCAAGTGTAAGTGTAGACAATAGCCATAGTCAGAGTGCAGGCGAGGTCCCACATAGGCAGATGGACAGGGTGCTCAAAGGAGGACTGCTGTCCATCATGCCACTTTCGCAAGTGCCACAGCAGGTGTCACCAGATGCATGTTTTGGGCTGTCATGGATGCACAGGCACATAGTAAAAGCAACACCAGGTAAATACTCAGGGTCTTGGATACAACTTTTCCTAGCTTTCATGATGACATACATGACCTTGTTGAGGCCACATGTCAAAATACTGAGGTCAGGAATAGAAGGTGGAATGAGACCTTGGCAATCCTCAACCATGGAATGTCTTTGGTGCAGCATGTGGTGGGAGATGGGCATCAGCCAGATGGATGCAGGTCAGCACCAACATCAGCTGAGAGTCTCTGTGGCCGTTCACCTTCACACACCCATGGTGGCAGTCCAACGAGCAGTACTGAAGGCGGGTGCTGTCTACACCACAATGGAGCAGGCCATGGGCACATGGTCTTAGTCATTTCCATCAGGGACATTTATCCAGCAGACAGCAGTAACCATTGGGGATTAGTACTGCATCTAGCCTTGGGCCTGGTGGTGCCATAGAGACCCCTGGCAGGACAAGTTCACGTGTCTGTGGCCAGAGATGGTGAACTGTACACCCTACCATGTACGGTCCACAGCTATCCAACATACCCCTGTGTAAGGCAGCCAAATGGCATGACTGTGTACATACAAACACACACATCACCATCACAGCCAGGTCACCTCCAGACACACACACACACACACACACACACACACACACACACACACACACACACACACACACACACACACACCACCTCTGCATGGCCCATTCATTGAACACCCCTCCAAACACACACACTCACATGATGTCAACTGTATGGCCCAGCCTAGGGCTCTGAAAAACTCACACAGCACCCTGTGCATATTATGATGCATGTGCCACATCCCTGTCATCCATGCCACCGATGCAGGAACACACTAATATGGTTCTGATGCACACGGTGACTTAAGTAAAGTTTAGCTATGTAATGCTGTGCAAGGTGCTGTCAGCTGGCATTTGTAATGGTTATACTTCAGAGTGTGTGTAGCTTTTCAGCCATGATGCATTATTTGTGCTAGTAACACTGACTGAATGTAGTCTCACATGCTATATTCTGTTTGTGTTCTAGGTGTCTTGTGTGTCAGCAGAATGTGATCCTGCTGACATTGCCAATGAGGGGCATGGCAGAGTGGTAACACATTGACCATGTCATAGCTGAAGTACAACTGCATATGTACACATTTACCAGGTCTGTGTAACATAGCATGTTCCACAGAGCTTATAGGGCTGAGGGGTGTATACAGGTAAGTCTAAGGTGGGTAATGTCAGCAGACCTTGTAAAGTGGGCAATGGTAAGTGTAGTGGGTGGAACACACCTTAGATTGGTGAAACCCACACTCCCAGAAGATATTGTGTTGAACAAACACACAGGAATACTGTTCTCACACATACAGTCACACACACACATGCACAGGATCACAGTTGCCAGGGTTGGGTTTGGAACCCCTACCCATCTAGTTACTGGTACTACAGTGTTATGTGGTTATCACAGGTGGCATGGAACTAATAGTATGATGACTGTTTCAAGGTACCTGTTAAGTGAATAACATCACATGCCCTTGTGAGGTATGGCAATAGGGTGTGGGAGGACTCATTAGACTGTCACCTATGAGTCGACACACTCACAAATAATATACACACCAATGCACACACACACACACACACACACACACACACACACACACACACACACACACACACACACACACACACACACACACACACACACAGTTGTCAGTACTGACACTATCAGCCCTGCCTATCATGTTATTCATTCCATACTGTTAAATAGCTATTGCACTTGGCACGGGGCTTATAGGGCTGAAGAGTGTCTACAAATACCTCTACAGTAGATGTGAACAGCGGCCTTTGTAAAGTGGACTTTGGAATGTGTACTGTGAGTACCATGGCCTAAAATTGTAAACCACGGCTCCTCAATGGATTTAGCTATCACTGAAACACACACACACACGCACACACACACACACACACACACACACACACACACACACACACACACACACACACACACACACACACACACACACACACACACACACACACACAGGATAATGTTCTCACACACATTTGCTAGGACTGAGAATAGACACTCTACCTATTTAGTCATTGCTACTACAGTGTTATGCATTTATCACATGTGCCACAAAGCTTACAGGGTGAAGAGTGTCCCAATGTAATTCTAAGGTGAACAACATCACCAGGCCTTGTAAAGTATGGCAATGGATGATTTACTGGGTGAGAATGGACCCAAAATACTTGCACCTACAGTTATACACAGTTACAAACACAAATACACTCATACACACATTTGCCAGGATTGAGATTAGCAGCCCTGCCTATCTTGTTAGTCAGTCCATACTGTTGTCTAGTTCCTGTACACAGCACGGGGCATGTTGGGCTGAAGTTTGTCAACAGATACCTCTATGGTTGATGAAGACAGCGGGCCTTGTAAAGTGGACCTTGAGACATGTACTGAGAGTACCATGGCCTAAAAATGTAAAATCCACCCCCATCAATGGATATAGTTCTCACTCAAAAACATACACAGGATAAAGTTCTTGCACATGCACACATTTGCCAAGACTGAGATTAGAACCCCTACCTATCTAGTTATTGCTAATACAGTGTTATGCATTTATCACATGTGCCATGGAGCTTCATAGTGTGAAGAGTGTCCCACGGATCTTTTAAGTTGAACAACATCACCAGCCCTTGTAAGGTATGGCAATGGGCAATGTACTGGAGTGTGAGGTCTCAAAATGCTGTATCCTACAAATATACACACTTACAAACACACACTTGTCCAGACTCAGATTAGAACCCCTATCTATGTAGTCATTTGTACTATAGTGTTATGCAGTTACCATACACACCACAGATCTTAGAGGATGAAGAGTGTCCCAAGGTACCTATAAAGTGAATAACATCACTAGCCCTTGTAAAGTGTGACAATGAGAGGTGTACTGGGTGAGAAAGGCCTCAAATTACTTTCACTAACATGTTTACATACTCACAAACACTTTTATACACACTAATGCACACACACACACACACACACACACACACACACACACACACACACACACATTTGCCAGTACTGAGATCCATACGTTCATAGGTTCATAGGTGTGTACTAGGCAAATGGCCATGGAGCCTTTACAAGGACTACCCTGGCATTGTGCCACCTGGCGTTAGTCCCCAGTATGTCTAACAAATATAGCCACTGGTGTGATCTGCGGGGTGGGATTTCTATTCCCCATCCACTCATCCAGATTTCTCTTGAAGAGGGCCAGTGAGGTGCTCTGCTTGACATGTATGTGAAGTCAATTCCATAGCATGGGTAGTCTCTGGGTTATGAACCTGTTCCTCGAGCATGTTCTGTTGATTGTGGAAATGGGGTTGAGGTCTCTGGGGCATGTGGTGTGGATGGATTGGGTTCTTTAGATGTAGCATTCCTGACAGAGCTGGGTCAGACATGGCTTTGTAAGTCAAGCAGATATCACCTCTAAGTAGCCAATATGAGACAGAGAATAGTTGGAGTTATTGGAGTCTGTCCATATAGGACAGATGTTTAAGGCCTAGATTCCTCTTTGTAAGGTACTTTTGCAGCCTCTCTAGTTGCTGTGGTGTCCAGTAAGGTACAGGCCAAATTGGCCATTGTACTCATTGACTGGCCTAATAAGGGGAGAGTAGAAGGAAACAATGACCTCTTACTTCCTGGATGCAACAACCTTAGTAATGAGATGTGCCACATTGAAGGACTTTCTGAATACAGTGGCACTGTGGTGGTCAACAGAGAG